>NW_028237497.1:0-22391 GCF_017979445.1 Akebia trifoliata
GGACACTCCGCTGAAAGAGATGATGCACAGATCCGAAAAGTCGAGGAGGATGGCGAGGTGGGCTGTGATCCTCGGAGAGTACGACTTACAATTTGAGTCCTGGACAGCGATAAAGGGGCAGGTATTGGCAGATTTCCTTGCGGATTTCCCGGTTGAGGATCCGAATTGGGAAGAGTTGGAGAACGAAGATGAAGGGACGGAAGAAGTGGAGCTGTGGGACAAGCAGGCAGGGTGGAGAATTTTTGTTGATGGGTCGTCAAATTACTCAGGCTCGGGGGTGGGAATAGTTATTGTAACACCGAGTAACGATAGATTGGAAAAGGTAATCAAGCTTGGATATGGGGCATCAAATAATGAAGCTGAGTACGAGGCAGTTATCCACGGACTGAAAATGGCAAGCGAGTTGAAGATTGGCCGGGTAAAACTATGTACCGACTCCCAACTTATAGCAAACCAGTGCAACGAAAAATTTGAAGCAAAGGATGAACGCATGGCGAAGTACCTAGTCTCAGTTAAGCGGGAGATTAAGAAGTTCGACCAAGTGGAGATATGCCAGATACCAAGGGATGAGAACAGGCATGCAGATTCGTTGGCTTACATTGCCTCAATGCTAGGAGAGACGGAAGGACGGTCTCTACTGGTGGAATACTGGCCTAATGCAAGTATCGAACACGAAGAAAGGGAATGCGCCCAGGCTGGAGGGACCTCAGGATGGATAGAAGAGTTCACGAGGTATCTCCACTCAAAGGTTCTGCCAGCAGACAAGGGGGAAGCCAGAAAATTGCTTCGGCAGGTCGAAAAATATACTCTCGTTGGGGATAAACTGTATAGGTATCAGGAAAATTTCATATGTCCATTTTTAAGAGGAGATGTTGTCGAAATTTCAATAAAATTATAAAATTTATAAATTTATTTAAATTAAAAATATTTATTTTTATAATTTTTTAAGATAAATTTATTACATTTATATATATATATTTAGTGTAACTATATATTTATTAAGGTATTTTGATCATTTTTGGTGCATTATCAATATTAAGGGTATTCTAGTCATTTTATCAAAATCCAGCAATAAAAAGCTGTCAAACGAACATCAATTTCTGGCTTATGTGCTTCTGTAACGGGATGTGGCTTTTCAGGCTCTAGGCTTCTGCTTCTTCCAGAAGCCAGCTTCTGGAGCTGGAGCTGGCTTCTGTAAAGAACAGACCCTTAATGTCAAAATCGGAAACATCACACACATTATAATATTTAGTTCCGATAAGAAGTTCATATCAATTTTAGTACTATTATGACCTTGTACTACATCCCAGATTCATGATCATTTACAATAATAAACCCCGAGTTCTTGTTAGAAGTGGCACCACTTCTATGTTCATATAAGTGAAGTTTCTAAATATATTTCTACTTTAAACTTTATTTGCTAGAAGAAATATACAAGTTGACTGTGTTAAAAGAACATGAATTGAGATAATGAGAGTGAAACAATTGGATTTCAATTGTTTGAGACCATACTGAACTTTGAAACAAATTGCATTGAATTTTAAAATTACTAAGAAAAAGTTTAATCCATGTGCCAAAGAACAAATCAATGTGTATCAATACAAGATTCAAATAACAGAATTTGAATCCTATTCTAAACAAATCAATGTTTTGTTTAATATTAATAAGTTCACCTATTGAGTCCTCGTAAACCAATTGTAGTCGAAAGTACAATATGAATCATCCAAAACAGCAAGTTTGATTAGAATCATCCAAGATAGCAAACAACCCATGAAAATAGCAACCCAACCAAACACATACTAAGAGAGTGCAAGAAAATGAAATTTGAACATGATCAAATAGCCCATGAAAAGTGGACTAATGGCCACTAGGAGTTGGAAAAACTCACAAAACAACAAAGCCTTATCCCAAGGGGTTAGAAGAGTTCATACATCATCTATGCCTTATCCTTTGGGGGTTGGAAGAGCTCATCCTTCTATAACAAAACCAGCCTTAGTATAAAAGGATTCAACCAAGTTCCCAGTATGGACTTCCATGACAGATTCAGTCCATACTTAAAATTCACTGTCTTATGCACAATTATCTCCATTTCAACTCAATTTCTGAGGGATAGCCTCTCTATCAATTTGACGTTAAATAAAAATGTACGTGCATATGACCCAACCTCCTGGGGGTTCAACAATTGAGCATGTTTCTTCTTCTACTTGCTTACCTTGAAAACGTTCTATCGTTGCTGGAATGATCCATCTTCTGTTAGCTATCTACTTAATCAGATGGTTAATTCGTAATTAGTATCTCAGACAACTCCATCATTTTTTGGGTATAGTGAAGTTATTCCCCCCACCACAAAAAAAAATTATATATATATATATATATATATATATAAATAAATAAAAATAAATTGTACTACTAGCTATTTCATCAACAATACATTGTTGATGGTTAGCAGTGTGGCACCAAACCAATTGGTTCTCCCATCTTTGCTTCAAGTAAAGTTGTGAAAGATGTTGGTGATCCTCTCATGAGTTCTCAAAGGGGTTATATATATATAGGATAGCGTTATTACGACCCCTATTACGACTCACATTGCGACTCACCGTTTGTCTTATATGGGCAAAAATGTTTGGAATGGGCTGATATTTTGTGAGGATGATCTCTGTGATGAGGGGATCATCCTAGAAAAAAATCATCCCATTCCAAAACTTCTAACCCCATCAAAATTGATTTACAAAAATTGGACGGTCTAAAATTTTTCAACTTGTAAACATGGGGCTAGAAGTTTCATAATGAGCTGATTTTTGACAAGGATGATCTCCTCACCATAGAGATCATCCTCACAAAAAATCAGCCCATTCCAAACATTTTTGCCCATATTAGACAAAACGGTGTGTCGCAATGTGAGTCGTAATAGGGGTCGTAAGAACCCGACCCATATATATATCTTCTGTTTGATTCCTTTGCATGACAAGCTCAACATTGCTAGTACTAGGGAGTCAAACTTGAGGGAACATATAGAAATACCTCACGATTCAAGATCTGTAATAACAAAACATACATGATATGAAGTGTAAAAGATACTTCAACATTATCCAACAACGTTGGACTCTAGAGAAGGCATATATATTATAAGGAAAACCCACTTGTGGTTTGGATCCAATACACAGGGAATTGGTCTAACTCTACTAGTACACGAACGATACATACAATAAAGGTAAGAAAATCTAAAATTTAAAGAAGGAGAACTTAGAACAACTCGCACTCAAATTAAACATGTACAATCAATCATAATTTTTTTTTTTTTAACATATGGAAGGAGAAAGATATATACTTGAGAAATTCTCAATCCATATTAGGATTTTGCTGATTACACTAGTAAAGCTTCTTGCTCTTCAATCCAGAAAGTAAGCTTAATTTTTGGTATAACTAGTGGCCATAGTTTTAAAATGATCTCTTAACCCCCTTTAGATTAGTTTTGAAAAATAACAAATTTATATAACTCTCATCGACAAAATTAAAATAAGTAAAACCAAGTTATTTTTCCAAATAGATGCAATTTCTAACAAAAATTGCTAAAAGGCGTTAATCGACTTCAATCGATGCAATTTCTAACAAAAAAAATTTCTAAAAGGTGTTAATCAAGAACAATCATTCACAAAAATTTATAAAAAAAATTATTTTAATTAAAATCAACCAAAAACACTTGAACCCTAACAGAAAATTTTCTGTTAATATGCAATTTCGTCAACAAAGTGATAGTGAAATCGATGAGAGAGAGAAAGAGCTCACAGAGATGAATGGTGTCGATCGACGGTGGGTTTTTCAAGCCGGTGGGTTTCGTTTGATCGAAGCTAACGTCGTCGATGGGTTTCGTTTGAACAAAGATATCGGCGTCATCGTCGTCGTCGTCAAAGGGTTAGATCGGTGCTTCGGTGGTCATCGTCGTCGATGAGATCAGTCGGCTGGTCGTCGTCTTCAATGAGATCAGTCGGCTGTAGAAATCGAAGGGTGAAGTGTGAACGAGGTTAAAATCGCGGACAGTGATGTAAATGTTAAAAAAGTCGAAGGGCATAACAGTCATTTCACATCATCGCGTTTTAACGTTGTTGCGCGAAGCTCCTCCCATCCGCTTTGCAAAACAGCGGTAAAAATTACAAAATTGCATTAAAATTTTCAAAACGCCGCGTTTTAACGCTGTATCAAACACTCAAAAAAAAAAACAAAATCCCGCGTTTTGACGCAAAACCCGGTAAAATTGCATTTTGAAGCGCAATCAATCGCCCCCTTAATATTTTGAAAATTTTTAAATCGGTGTAGAAAATTTATATCGATATTCATAATATCAATTCGGATACTTTAAGAACTATAGTAATAATTTAAAAATATATTCATGACTAATAAAAATACTAAACACCTCCAAATATGATAAAATCTATTTTTTTTATCTAACCTACTAATATTCAATGAACTCAGAAAACTCTTATTTCTATGATTTTTAAAGAATTCGTTTAAAGGAATCTCATAGTCTATATTCAAGAGTAAAAATTAAGGATTATGAAAATAATAAATAAATAATTCACTATATGGTATTTTCAAAGAGAATAGTTCAAAATATAAGTTTTAATTAAAAATTTCCGCGTACTTTGAATCCTGATATGTGTTCGGTGTAAAAGTCATGTAAATTTCATTTTATCAATTTTTAAAAAAATCAAAACAGAGTAAAAATAGATAGAAAACTCCACAACTTTCATGTTTTACACATTTTCAAAATATGAATAAAAATATGTGTGATTTTGATTGGAAATCAACAATACAATATTTCAGTACAGAAAACAATTATAAATTTTCATCAATGATAAATATGTTTAAAATACTAAATGATCAAGATAATTCCTAAAACAATTCTTACAACTTCTCAGGCATATAAGAAACCTATGATAAAATTTCAAGTAAAAAGCTTTTTTATGGAGATCATGAAAATTACAAAAATATAAAGGTCAAATGATCCACCAAAACTTTATTTATTCATCAAAACAAATTCTTCTTAAAAGTATCTTCAATGAATAAATCATCACTCCAATTTAGAAAAAGAATTTATATCTATAAATAAATAAATAAGTAAAAGATAATAATTTCCTAAAATTTATTCTCCACTCCCGTTAGGCTAATTTCCCGGGTAAACATAACTTGAAAATGTTAATCGCAAGGGTGAGTTTGATAAATCTAAAATATTTCATACAAAATTAATTAATCCTAGTATATTTTTTTACAAGACAATCACGGATGCAAAAAAAAAATGTGAATGCATGACGTCTACACACCTAAACTGACTATTACCTGGGTCAGTCAACCGTGAAGTATGGTGCGATCAATTACCCGGCTCAGCCAACCGTTACGTCATCTCTATACACAAGATCTTCTTCCAATTACAACTCACTCTCATCATTGTATGAAATGCATGATTATAATATAATTCACCACACTTTATGCACAAGTATGATTATTCAAGAATTAAATCACAAATCTATATTAACATTCAAAAGCATAATTATTTATGTAAATTTATTTGAGATAATTAGTCTATAGAATACAAAAAATTTCTATTGATCCCATAAGTATATTTTTTGTAGATCAAAAATTCAATTTTTATTAAAAAGGGAAAGAAATTGTAATAAAGTATTTAGCTAATTTTTTTATATATAAATTGTAAAAATCCAACAAAACTCCCTTACCCAAATCACAACACTACTCAAATTAGGTTTTCTTTATGAAAAGAAACTTGGGTCCACCTCTTTGTTTCCTATGTTGCCCGGTTCATCTTCTGTGAAATCTGAATCAATTTTATTTTGAGTTTCATCTCTTAAATCTTGATAAAACCTTTGTAAAAATCAAAGATTTCGATGATAAAACTGGACGACGACTAGTGATAAAGAAACTTAAGAAAGTAAAAGACTACAATGGGATTAGAGTTTTAGTATTTATGGAGTTAAAAGGACGTAACGGTCATTATTCAATTCATTTTGTTTTAATTGAATAGTCCATGTCCTGAATTTCAAATTTCACGATCTTATAGTCTATTTCGGTGCGAATCTAATAGTATATCGATTTTGTTAAATTCCAACTTTAAAAAAAAATTCTCCTATTTGTTGACCTACAAATTTTCTCAAGACACGTGTTTAAAAATTCAGGGCGTTACTTGTCTTGCCCAACAACTAGAACTGATCTTTTCTTCACATTTTTTCTTTTCCTTCCTAGAGTTGGCAAATCTAAAATGTCGGGAATCTTAAGAGGTGGGCTTTATCTCCAACAAGTAATCTTTTAAGAAATGTTTGTTGAGGTAATGCCTGGATGATCTTCAGAGAGGAGTCATAGATCTGATCTTGTTGTTCGTGTGGAGCCAACTTTTTTTTTCTTCTTCTTCTAATTTTAAATTTGAATGTGTATGTCTTTCACAGTAGATATTTGACGAAAATTTTGAACAAGAATAGGTGATCTTTTGATGTGTCGATGTAGGGATTTAGATGACAGAAGTTTTGAGTGCTCATGTGATGTTTGATGAAATATAAAAAAGAGATGCAATTCTATGAAATAGATGAATGGGATTCCGCTGGCTATATGATCACATCGTTGGCAAAAGAACGACGCAGCAGGATCGTTGTGCTCATTGGTGCTTGAGCTCTCATACCATGTGAAATGCTAATATTTGATTTATTGTTGAAGATGATTACATGACCAAAATATGGTTTATATAGAAACTATTAACAAACACTAACAGATTAGACAACCACTATCTGTTCAAATCTCTAACTAATCTACCATACTTAAATCTCCATAAATCTTCATAGATATGACTCGATATATCATTGTACACCTTGTTACAATGCTTCACATTTAACCAATAATATAGATTCTTAACCTCCTCTGTAGCATGGTTTCAAATCTCGTATGAGACCAATGTAACTTGCCGAGTCATCTCAATATCATGTAGGCGATATTTTGAAAATCTCATCCGAGTTGGTAAAACTCGATCGAATCAATCAAGATTTTGTTTATTTTAATTATAATTAATAATTAATTTTGTTAGAATTTTAATATTTATTATCAAAATAAAATATGAATTTATGATTAAACATATTCTAATCTTCCCTATTTCATAAAAACATTTATAAATTATTTTATATAAATATACACGAATGGGTAAAAAAAGCTAATATTCGTACCCCAACTATTACTTATTACACTCCAATTAAAAATAAAAAAGATAAGTGTACGGTTGATAATAAGTAAAAGTTGGGTTGGGATGTTAATAGAAGCTCTCTTATGGTAAACAACTGAACTTGTTTGAATGTGTTATAATGTTTTGTAACATTGAATTATAATTTGAGCCAAAACTCTATTATATTTGAAAGGTGTGTTTTACTTTAAGAAATTGGAGTGTAATAAGTAAAAGTTGGGGTGCCAATAGAAATTGTCATAAATTGTAAACCAGAGTTCAATGCTTTATATCATCCAAGACAACATGAAAGAGACGCAACATCAAAATAGCCAAAATATTTGGCCAAGCACAATACAACTGTTAGATCTGCATAGATTTAACGGTGGAGATCGTTTAAAAATGATCTTTTGTAAAGTTTAATTTAATTACATCCTCCCACCCCTCAAATTGCATTGCAGACCCCATACTTTTTCTCTTCCCTCTATCACATAACATGCATTATGTTCGCTCCCCCTCTCTTTACAATCCCTTGTTTCTTGAATTTCTAATTAATTTTTTTTTTTTTTTTTTTTATTCTTCACTTCAAGAGAGAAATTATGTGGATGATGACAGGGAAATATAGAAAAGATAACAAGCATACATACATGTATTACTGTAATTACAAAGAGAAACTTTAAACTTTACTAACAAAAATGTACACTTGTATTGTTGTAATTACACAGAGAAGTTTTACAAGAAAATGGCGGAAGCAGTTGTCAGTGTTCTAGTAGAAAAATTGCTTGAAAGTCTCTTAAATGAAGGGCGTCAAGTGCTTGAATTCCACAAACAGTTCAGGAAAATGCAAAAGGAGCTTCCTCACATGCAAAGCTTCCTCGAAGTCGCAAATAACATAAGGATAAATGATCGAAAGGGAACTTTAAAAATTGTTGCAAGGGAACTAACAGAATTATTATATGAAACTGAGAACATTACAGAAGATTGTGAGTTGTTTCTAAGACGAAGACGGAAATACAAGTTCCTGTGTTGCATCTCTCTTTCATTATTAAAACATCGTTATCAAATGGGAAAGAGATTGAGTGAAATAAATCAAGAAATAGGAGATCTTAGAGAGAAAATGAAAACTTACCTGCCTTCAACTGTCAATCTTCCAAGTGATGAACGTGCCGGAACTAGTCGACCAATAAGATATCCAATCATGGTGAATGATACTGAAATAGTAGGCCTAGAAGATGATGCGAAGAAAATTAAACAATGGGTCATGGATGCAAGTGGACCCATGAGGGTCATTGGGATTGTGGGGATGGGTGGAATAGGTAAAACGACCCTTGCTCAAAAGATAATGAATGATCTTCAATTGAAGGAATCCTTCGAATGTATCTTGCTTGCGACAGTTTCCCAAACCGTCAAATATGATGAATTAATCAAAAATCTTTTAAGAAAACTGAATGTGGACAAGAATTTATCAGACATTGATGTTGGTGGTCTATTGGAAGAACTACGTAAACAGTTGGATGGGAAGAGGTACTTGATTATTTTGGATGACGTTTGGAGAATAGATGAAGGGTCATGGTGGGAGAGCTTGAAGTCCACTTTGTCTCATACAAACAAGGGTGGCTGTGTTATTGTTACGACAAGGAATGAGGTAATGGCACGATCAATGGGGGCCATTGAGAAGCACATACATCATCCAAAAGTTCTTTCCAATGGAGATGAATGGTTATTATTCACCAAAATAGTATTTGCAAACAATGGAGTTCAATGTCCAAATCGAAAAATAGAGCACATCGGCAAGGAGATAGTTTCTCAATGTAAAGGGCTTCCTTTGGCAATCAGAGTCGTTGGTGGGGTGATGATAGGGAAAGGGGATTCTGTCCATGAATGGAAACGAATATCTATGCATCTAAAGCAAGAGTTGGCGGTCCAAGATGAGTTGATTTTCTCTCCATTGCAGTTGAGTTATGAAGAGCTTCCTAAACATTTGAAGCCTTGTATGTTGTATTTCGCAGCATTCTCCGAAGATTGTGAGATAAGTACTTTTGATATAGTTTGGTGGTGGATTGGTGAGGGCTTTGTTCGACCAAGGGATGGAAGGACTGCATGGGAGATTGGATTAGAATACCTTGATGAATTAAACGGCCGTAGTTTAATATTAGGTGTAAAGAAGGACACCTATGGAACAAGATTTGAAATATGGAGAATCCATGATGTGGTACGCGACATGATTATAAAGATTGCCAAGGAAGAAAATTTTTGGGGATTGGATGACTGTGGCATGCTAACTTGTACAAATGATTCACGCCGACTATATATTGAGAATTCAAAGATTGATCAAATTAATTCCCAATTGTTGCGGACAATGATCGGGTTGGATTTGTACGAAGTGGAGTTTGCATCAAATGTTGGACCCAAATTACCGCAATTAAAATGGTTGAGGATTTTACACATCAGTTTCAACACCCATAACATTTCAGAAAATGTCCCTTCCAAGGTGAATTGGTGGAGTGAGATAGGATCTCTGTCACATCTAATTTGTCTCACAATAGTAAGGTCGCGTTTGGATGAACTGCCGGATTCTATAGAAAATCTTCAAAACCTTCAAGTTCTTCTTCTACGTCAGTGTGAGAATTTAAAAAGGCTTCCTAGACAGGTGACGACTTTGGAGAAACTAAGCAGGTTAGTTTTAATTGAATGTGAACAAATAGAGTATCTACCCAGGGGGGTTGGAAAGCTAGCAAACCTTGATGAACTTTGGGGGTTTAGGCTTGCAAATTCCAATGTTGAAGATGGGTGTCACCTTTCTGACTTGAAAAAGTTGATGCTACTTAGAAATCTCTGTATTATCATCGATTCTGAAGATCATTTAAAAGAAGAGGAACTGAAAGTCTTATCTGAGCTTAGACAACTTAAGTTGTTAGTGGTAGAATTCAAAGATGGGATAAGTGAGCAAATCATAGGGAAAGTTGATTATGAGATTCCTCCTCTTCAGAAGCTTCAAGAACTACGATTCATAATGTATCCAGGAGAAACGACACCAACATGGATCAATCCAACTACTCTTCCAAATTTGCAACGACTTATAATCGATTTTTCAGGAAACATTACTGGAATGAGTACAAAGTTCTTTGGGAATGACAATGTGGTTTGGGAAATAGAGAACTTAATCTTGGATATGTTGCCAAAGTTGGAGGTAGATTGGCTTAGGATGAAAAAGGCAATGCCATTCTTAAGACAACTTAAAGTTGATAATTGTGACAAACTCACGTCACCTCCTTGGAGTTATGATGACAGCACTTGGTTGAAAGAAGAGGAGCATGAAGAAGAAGAAGAAGAAGCAGATGAAGAAGAAAGTAGGCTTTGAAGAAGAAGAAGCAGATGAAGAAGAAAGTAGGCTTTGAAGCAGGACGACTGGGAAATTAAACTCCTTGGAGCTATCTCATATGGTGAGAATCTCTTTGACTACGGAACTGCATGCTCGCTTTTTATTTATTGATTGTGTGTTTACTTGTTTATTTGTTTGTTTGTTTGATGTAATGTGAACCTTGAAATAAATCATCAACTGTTGTCTGCTACAATGATATTAAATGTGAGTAGATGAATTAATTAATCTTATTGTTTGTCTGTTTTTTTTTCCAATCAAGAAACAGAGGTCTTCACTAGTATTAATCCCAGAAAGAAATTTATTTATTGATGTGTGTGTGAAGAGGGGGCTGCACGTGCCCCGTACAATTGCATTCCATATTACTTCATGATGTACACTTTCTGCATTTTATCATCTAACAGTAAGCCCATAAATGGCTTAGTAACACACGTGCAAGGGGCCAAGTTAAGTCTGATCTTCCTTGTTCTTCTATAAGGTAAGAAGATAAGTTGGTTACTATTCAAAGGAAATTCACATTGACTTAGTGGTTGCAATCGTCCAATCAGGTTGGATTTGATCTGGGAGAGCTCTTAGTAGGGT
Source organism: Akebia trifoliata (assembly GCF_017979445.1). NCBI lineage: Eukaryota > Viridiplantae > Streptophyta > Magnoliopsida > Ranunculales > Lardizabalaceae > Akebia > Akebia trifoliata. Next base: position 11,172 of record NW_028237497.1, read on the forward strand.
CCATTGTCTGAACCCCTGATTTTGGTGTTACATATGTTGATATTCAGGGTGAGAAAGGGGCTCAAATTCTTGTTAGCCCAGAAATGGTTGATTTTCTTGTGTCATCATTTGTCTTCCATTATTAAATAAAAAGTGGTGAACTCAACACTGGGAAAACCTACCTATTTTCAATATTGAAGTTTTTCTGATTAAAATACAATGGAAAGATCGACTAAAATCTTTAGATGACGACTTGTTTAGATGATTTCAATTCAAAAGAACTATTCTTGATTGATTTTCATTTAAAAATTAAAAAATAAATAAATCCTTAAAAATGGTTTCTTCTTTTTCCTTATATCCTTTCTAATAGAATTGAGTCTCTAAAACTCGATTGAGATGTTAAAAATTCAATTTTTTGAAGAAAACGATGAGTTTGAACGATTAGGGCATTCAATCGTGAAAAATGTGAGAGATGAGGTATAGTTAAGCAATCACTGAAATCTTAGGACTATTTAGAAAGATGCCCTTCCACAAAGGTCTTTTAAGTAATTTTCCCAATATTCTTTGGAATTGAAGCATCATTGAGGGTCTATGTCGTATAAATATGCCTATTCGAATTAGTTGATTTGATCAGATATAGCTAGATGACTTATATTTTGTATTTACTTGGTCATAAAATTTCCCAATGCTAAGACTTCAATTGTTGTTATTGTTTTTCTTTATTCCAAAGAACACTACATGAATTGTTGATTTGCACTTTTCGCAACCCAGACTAGCATGACTTCATTAACGTACCAAAATTAAGTTTTACAATGCAACTAAACAAACCAAAATAAGATCTTGTTAATTAAGATCAACCAAATATGTCAAAGTATCAAACATAATGAGATTTGTTGAAGCCCATTTAATTCAATCCCAATGTTTTAGGTAAAGGAAAAATAAATAAATAAAGAAAAGAAAAGGAAAAGGAAAAAAAGAAATGAAAAGAAAATCAGAATCCAAGATATTAAAAAACTAAATAAATAAATCTAATAAAACTTTCAAAAATGAATCAACTATTGAAACAAAATTGAAGTATGAAAACAGAGAGGAAGAATAGCAACAAGTAGCTTATTAACTGCCAATACCCAATTTTTTTTCCATAAATTTGGTGTGCTTTGTGGGCAGTTTTTCTTGTATTTTGTTGCATTGCATCTCCTCAATGCTTTGTGCAAGGAATAAAATGTTTTTTTTTAATATAATAGTGGACTAAATTTAGGGACATTTGAAAATTCTCCTTGATATCTAAGCTTGAGAGCTATAATTTCATCTCCCAACCTCTGTTTCTACTTACTATCATAGAAAATGGTGGCAAACTTGGGCAATTAAGTATTTGATGATACAAGATAGTAACAACAATACTTGCAAAAATAATGTGTCAAATTGGCCTTAAAAAGTCAGAAAATAAACATAAGAGTTTATATTGCCACACCACCTTTTCTTATAACACATTAAACAATGAAATTAGAAACCGTGTTTAGGTTCTGATAACTTTCTATTGTTTTATTGTTATTGTTTGAAACGATTAAAATATTTTTACACAATAACAAACATATAAGTCATCAAAACTCATATTTTGAAAATATCATGAATCATCTAGGATCTTAGACGAATCATTGAGATTCGCATTGACTATCTTGCAAAATTGTAGGATGACACTCCATCTCAGTTATGAAACCATGGGATAAAAACAGAACACTTTTTTATTTTTATTTTAATATAATTTTTCCCTTTGGTGGACAACACTTTTTAAACTAGTCCTAATAAAAACTTAGTGGGCTCAAGTTGGATTCAAGTCTTTTAAAAATATAAATTCATGCATATTTTGAAGTCATTTGGAGCCATCTAATATTACTTTTCATCAAAATATGGGTCCAATCTCTATCTTAGTTGAAACGATTTACCTGCTTCATCATTAATGGTTGCATTGACAATTATCTTTGTTCTGAAATCAATATTGATAGCTACGTTTCAAGCGACAATGAAAATAATAATAACGACAATTACATTATAGCAACATTTGTAATGAATGCCAAAGCAGTCAAAGCAGAAATAGTATTACTTCTACTAACACAAATAAAAGTTTTTCAAAATAATAATTTTTCTACCATAAATAGTTTTAAGAAATTATGTAAATGACCTTGTTTGAATCATGTCTATTGCACTGAAAACTAATAATATTCCTTTCTCAAATTGGAGTTGGGTCCAACTGCTGAATAATATTGCACTGAAAACTAACAATGGGATTAGGGTTTTAGTATTTATAGTGTTAAAAGGATGTAACAGTCATTATTCAATTTGTTCTGTTTTAATTGAAAAGTCCATGTCCTGAACTTTGATTTTCGCGATCTTATAGTCTATTTCAGTGCGAATCTAACGGTATAATCGGTTTTGTTAAATTCCAACTTTAAAAAAATCTCTTATTTGTTGACCTACGAATTTCGTCAAGACACGTGTTTAAAAATCTAGGGCGTTACAAGTCTTGTCTAGAACCTAGAATTGATTTTTTCTTTGCATTTTTTCTTTTCCTTCCTAGACATAGCTAATCTAAAATGTTAAGAATCTTAAGAGGTAGGCTTTATCTCCAACAAGTAATCCTTTAAGAAATATTTGTTGAGGTGATACTTGGATGATCTTCAGGGAGGAATCATAGATATGATCTTGTTGATTCGTGTAGAGCCAACTTTTTTTATCGTCTTCTTCTAATTTTAGATCTACATGTGTACGTCTTTCACAATAGATATTTGAAGAAAAATCTGAACAAGAATAGGTGATCTTTTTATGTGTCGATGTAGGGATTTAGACGAGAGAAGTTTTGAGTGCTCATGTGATGTTTGATGAAATATAAAAAAGAGATGAAATTCTATGAAATTGATGAATTGGATTCCACCAACATATGACCAGACCACCGGTGACAGAACGACACAACGGGATCGGTGTGCTCATTGGAGCTTGAGCTTTCATACCATGTGAAATGCTAATATATGATTTATTTTTTATGAGGATTACATGACCCAAATAGGGTTTATATAGACACTAGTAACAAACTCTAACAGATTAAATAACCATAATCAGTTCAAATCTCTAACTAATCTATCATATTTAAATCTCCATAAATCTTCATAGATATGATTATGTGTAATCCTCGTACACATTATTACAATGCTTCACATCTAATACTCTAACCAATAATATAGATTCTTAAACCTCCTCCTTAGCATGGTTTCAAATCTTGTCCAAGACCGAGATAACTTGCCCAAGCCATCTCGATGTCATTTAGACAATATTTTGAAAATCTCATTTGATGGTAAAACTCGATTGAATCAATCAAGATTTTGTATATTTTAATTAAAATAATTAATTTTGTTAGAATTTTAATATTTATTATCAAAATAAAATATGAGTTTATGATTAGACATATTCTAATATTCCCTTTTTCATAAAAACATTTATAAATTATTTCATATAAATATACACAAATAGATAAAAGAGCTACTATTCGTACCCCAACTTTTACTTATTACACTCCAATTAAAAATAAAAAAGATAAGTGTATGGTTGATAATAAGTAAAAGTTGGGTTGGGATGTTAATAGAAGCTCTCTTATTGTAAACAACTAAAATTGTTTGAATGTGTTATAATGTTTTGTAATATTTAATTATAATTTGAGCCAAAATTCTATTATATTTGAAACGTGTGTTTTAATTTAAGAAATTGGAGTGCAATAAGTAAAAGTTGGGATGCCAATAGAAACTGTCATAAATTGTAAACGAGAGTTAAATGCCTTATATCATCCAAGACAACATGAAAGAGACGCAACGTCAAAATGGCCAAAATATTTGGCCAAGCACAATACAACTGTTAGATCTACATAGATTTAACGGTGGAGATCGTTTAAAAATGATCATTTGAAAGAAGAGGAGTTGAAAGTCTTATCTAAGTTTGTACAACTGGAGATTTTAATTGTAAAATTCAAAAATGGGATAGGTGAGCAAATCGTAAGGAAAGTTGATTATGAGATTCCTCCTCTTTAGAAGCTTCAGGAACTAGAATTTGTAGAGTATCCAGGAGAAACGACACAAGTTGAATGAGTTCAAAGTTCAAAGTTCTTCAAAAAATATTACTGGAATGAGTTCAAAGTTGTTTGGTGTTGAAAACGTGGTTTGGGAATCAGAGAACTTAATCTTGAATGATCTACCAAACTTGCAGGTAGATTGGCTTAGGATGAAAAAGGCAATGCCATTCTTAAGACAACTTGAAGTTGATAATTGTGACAAACTCACGTCACCTCCTTAGAGCTATGATGATGGCACTTGGAAAAAAGAAGAAGAGCATGAAGAAGAAGAAGAAGAAAGTAGGCTATGAAGACGACTGGGCCAGCATGTCCCTTTAGATATTTATTTTTCTGTGTTTGTTTGAGCAGATGACTTACTTCATTGTATTATCCCATTTTTATCATTTGTTATTCTTATTTATATGTGGTAATGCTATTGTTCTTCTCTTTCTCTCTTTTGTTAATTATGATAAAAAGTTATTTTTACTCCTTTAAATTTTATTTTATTTTATAACCAGGATAGTCTTACTAAATTAGCATGATTTCAAATCATACTAATGGTCGTTGAGTTCACTTTGTGGTATCCAAATACGTGATTTGATGCCACAACTAGAGGGTTGTAAAGGACATAATTCTATGAAGTTAAATTTTATTTTTCAAAGTTAACTTTTACCGTGAAATTTTAATTGTAATTTTGGGAGTTCAGTTGCCGTCCATTTTCAAAACTTTGGATCAAGCCCAATTTTTTTATTATTATTAAAATGAAAAAATTGGATATGTGTTTTTCAATGAAATCTAGAGGACTGTCATATCGAATTGCCAAAGTGATAATTTGATTGGGCTCAATAACCCTTAGAAAGATGGATATAGGTGAATGCCCATTCAATTGAAAGCAAAACATTTAAGGGTACTTGTGATTGCACATGAAACGATTTTTACGAAGAATGCCATTTTCTAGTGTATGATTGTGTATTTTTCCCAACATTCATTTTTTCCACCCAAAGGAATTAGTAGGAAAATTATTTCCCCACCTCATTATTCTCTCGTGATTGCCCCGACCCCCAAAATTAAAATCCTACTCTCTTTTTTCTTGACATTTTATTCAGTATTATCACTCTAAATTCCATAAAATTCATTTTCATCAAGAAATCATGATCCCTTAAAAAAAATTCCTTACTATCATATACCATGTAATTGGTCATCTGAATTAAGAATCTGCTAAAGCGAAATTCAACAACATACAATGATCTAGAACGTTTAAATATTTGTATTCTTTTCAGAACTAAAAATAGGTCTAGAGTCACGAAGAAAAAAGTATCCCTTTTAATGATTAATCACTTGATGAATTTATTTTTCAATCAAAGAGATTGCTCACAATTGGGATTCAATGGTCATTATAAATTGGAAGAGCAAAAATGTTCATTGCATGTGAGATATGACTTATGCATACCATATTGTATATAAAAAGATACAGGGGTTTTAGTGATTCGGGCTCCTAACATTAACAAGTTACGAGTTTGGGCTTGATCTCTTTAGAATTTGCAGTTTACCTTTCAAAATTGCCACATAAAAAAAAAAGTAAATTCTATACCGAAACTACCCTTTAACCATTTTGACGCTAAACATGGTATCGTCTTCCGTTGCAAGTATAATGATTACACTTTTCTTATTAAAAGTAATAAATTCTCACCATCTTTTTTCTTGTTCTATATATATTGCAGACCAAAAAAATGAAGAACACATTTCTGAGGTTCGAACTGAGATCAAAAGAAGAAGACTACATAAATTCAAGATGGAGAATTTGTAAATTTAAAGAAGAAGAATATGTAAGTGCAGATGAAGAAGAAGAAATTTAGATGAAAAAGAAGATTAAATATTATTTTTTGAAAATAGAAAAGCGCCTATTTACAGAGATTTATTTTATTTATACTGTAGCGTAAACATTTTATAAAGAGGCACATTATTTCACGTTATTCATTTGAACAGAGGGGTGTTATTTTTATTGTGTTTTCAAATCATTAAACATCATATCATATTTGACACATGTAGTCAAATCCCCAAACATGTCAGATTAATTTGAATTAAATTTGAATCTTTTTCATAATAGTGCCCTTACATTTGCGTCAATGTGTGGTAGTCATCCTTATTGACCATGGTCAAGGGATTATATGGGTATTATAATATAGTAAGGAGGTCTTTTTAAATTTTTTTATTAAATTACAATTATTTTTGTGAAGTACTTCTAGTTCTTGAGGCCCTAATACTAGGTCATCTTCTTTACGAAGTACTGTAGTCAAACACATTCCTCGGGACAAGAAGTGGCTGAGGAGGATGGAAATTGAAGATGCTCTTTAGGGCCATATCACCAATGAAGTGTTTGTTAAGTTGTCTATGTTGTATGTTTTAATTGACTTTTTGTTGCTAAATACAAGTAATTCGATTAGTTGGGAGTATGTTCACCTTACTGACGACATGGTGAAATTAACAACTATCCATGGGGAATGATTTTTTTTTATTTGCTAACTTCAATTGAAAATATCGTAAGGCAAATAAATAGAGAAGTTTATAACATTTTCAAATGCATTATAGCCTTATAGGTTTGTTAACTTATTTTTATTAATTTTATACAAAAAATACTCATTATTTTGTATGATTTTTATTAGTTTATTTTATTATATATATTTTTTAGATTTGGGCATTCGAGCATGTGTTGGCGCTAATTCCGAAACTTATAAACATCAACTTCCCACATATACTAAAATGGCAACCACATAAGTTTCAGAGGGGTTCTATTATGTGAATTTTTTTGAAAGTACTAAGGTATGTGATTTATTAATTATAATAAAAATTAAATTGATTTTAAGTTAAGTTATATTAAATTGATTAATTTTCAAATTTCATACTTGTAGGCAGTAGTGAGTCTTTGGATTTCAAAAAATAGAAAGTGGGAAGGGGGTTATAGCAGATTTGCTAAATGTACATCATATAGTAGCGTTAAACATTTTTAAAAATAATAATATCTTCTGTATTGTAGTACTGGTATGTTTTTGTGTGATATGATGTTAGGCCCCGAAAGATATTGATGAGCAGGAAGAGGAAGAGGCCGAAGATAGTAGGGCTAAGAAGATGAATTCTTACAGTGATTTGGTGAAGAGAATGAATGAGTATGAGATGACGATTAATAAAATCTTTAATGAAATAAATTTATTGATAGTGAAAAAGAAGAACATGTGCAATGAGGAAGTCTATCAGACATGCTACTAGACATGTGTCGAGCAAGCCTTCTTATGGAAGTGAATATGTTGGCAAGAAAAAGAAAATGAAAGAGCTACTAGTTGTGGAAACCAAAAAGCAAAAGGTTAGTGATTTGCGACTCGAGAGGAAGAAGAAGAAGCTTAAGTAGGAAAAGAAAAGAAAGCCAAAAAATGAGAAGAAAAGGAATAAGAAAGAGAAGAAGAAAAATGACGGAGAAGATAAGAGAAAGAAAAATAAAGAAGAAGATCAGATGGAAGTGAATGAGGGTGATGAGGGGGAATGGAGAAGGATGAGGGTGATGAGTAGGGAATGTAGAGAATGGTGGAGGGTGATGAGGGTAAAATAAATCAAATTTTACGAGAGAAGTTATTGGAACTGAAGAGAAAATATACAACAAAGTTTGAAATAAAGAAAGAAAAAAAATAACTAGAAAAGAAAATAAGAAGGAAGATATGAAGAAAGTAGAGAAAAAAAAAGAGTGGAGGAAGCAGGGGTTCCCAAAATGACTGGCGATGAACATACAACATGTGAAAATTCTATAAGGGATTTCCTCTACAGTCATGTAGATGCATGATTTTTTATTTTCGATTATCACCTCTACGAGAGTTTAGAGTCGTCACCATTCCTTTTTCTAAAAAGGTGTCAATGGTCACTCGGAATGTATTTGAAAAGAGTGTCGTTTTGGCGTTTAGTGACTCTCATATGGATAAAATACTGATCCACCTAAAATCTAGGCAAACGGTTCGATTAGAGAAAAGGGAATGTGTTAAGTACCCATTTCTCTCCACCAATCGGTGGTAACCTCAAAGTAACTTGGTCATTTTCGGATAAAAATGAAATAAATAAAAAAGTCGACCGATTGACAACTTGTACTTTAAGAATAGATTTACTATCGACTTGGATTATCGGGATCATCTCATTAAAGGAGATGGTCCTTATTTAAATCTAGCATTGGGAACAATCTTTATTTTTCTTTTTCTAAAAAATGTTGGTTAATGGTTGTAGGCCTATTCTCATGGATTGAGAAGGACTCGAATACCAATTGCCTCAAACGAGTTAAAGGGTTTAAAACGGTTATCTTTTAAAGGTGATTACAACCCTTATGCTTTCAACCGAACTAAAGTCCAATATACCAGAGATAGGGAAGGGGAAACACTACATCTTATAGGTATGTTAAAATAAAAAATGAGAGTGGGAAATAGAAAAGGGTGATGAAGAGGGGAGAAAAGGGGAGTGCAATGATGTCCTCAATCCTACCTTGAGATTTAGGTCTTCCCTTTCTTCTGTTGTTCCTTCTTTTCTTCTTCTTGGGTCCTTAGTAAAATTATGAAAATATATTTTTCAAACTGAAGAAATGATAAGAGAATATGGGAGTTGAGTAGAAGAAAGTTGAGAGATTTTCTTTTTTTAAATTTGGTGCCTGGTGCCCCGTTTTAGAAGGTGGGGAGAGGTATTTATACGTATTGAGGGTTGCTTTTAGGAGTAGGATGGGATGAAAATATATAAAGATGGAAAATTACATGAGGCTTGAAGGTAAGGGATGTGAAATTTAGGGTTGAGAAGAGAGTATATGTGGAAGGGGAGGTAAATGGGTAGTTTTTTTTATCCAAATGAGTTGAATCCCCCCCAACCCATTTGGGTTGGGTGTTTAGCGAGGTGAAGTGATGTGATGTTTAGTTAAAAGAATAGGTTGTGTAAGGAATTAGTTGATTAGTTTTTGGAAGGGTGGAGATGATGGTAACATGGGTCCAAAAGGTGTGGAGATGAAGTGTTTGGATGGATTGATTGGGTAGAAGGGGTGTGTTGATGGCTTATGAGGATGAATTTAAGGGAAATGATGAGAAAAATGTGTGAGTTGTAACGTGGGTAGGTAATTTTGTTATAAAAAAGTGATGGGTTAAGTTTATGACATAGAGTGTGGGTAATGGTATGAATGGTGGTTTTGTTAGAGAAAGGTGATGGGTTATGTTAAGTAGAATGATTTTTTAGAGGTGGGTTGTAGTGAAGACAAATGTCTCACTTGATGATCAAATGTTGATTGGTTGATGTGGATAATGGTTTGTACATTATGGTTATGGATATGGATGTGGGCTTTGATATGTTAGACTTAAGATTTTAGGTTGTTGGAATAGGTTAATATTTATTTTAAGATGAGGATTTGAAGGTAAGTGAGTCTTAGGGTTTGGGATGTATGAAGTTAAGGTTAGGCTAAGTCGAGTGAGGTGAAAAATGAATTTTTTAGGGAATTGAGGGTTGGTGGCCTATAAACGGGCTTAGGGTAATTTCAGATTCGAGAATGGAAGAGGTGAGGGGCTTGTAAAGCCTCATTATGGGTCCCTGAGACTTTTAGGGGTCTTAGGAACCTTCGATTTGATCAAAATGTCAAGTTTCGACGATTTAGACTCGTTGGCGGATTTTTTTTTAAAGTCGATTTTGTTTTATCCTTTCGAGTGGGGACCTGTTCAAATTGGGGTGTCTACAAGTCTAAAACTAAGTTCAATGCTTACCACAAAGGAAGTGAAGGAGATGTACAAGTTTATCAGAAAAATTCCTAAACAACATAAAAAGTACTATTTCATTCAATTTTTTTTTTTTTAGATTTGGTGCTTGGTGCCCCTTTTTAGAAGGTGGGGAGAGGTATTTATAGGTATTGAGGGCTGCTTTTAGGAGTAGGATGGGATGAAAATGTAGAAAGATGAAAATTACATGAGACTTGAAGGTAAGAGATGTGAAATTTAGGGTTGAGAAGAGGGTATTTGTGGAAGGGGAGGTAAATGGGTAATTTTTTTTTATCCAAATGAGTTGAATCCCCCCCAATCCATTTGGGTTGAGTGCTTAATGAGGTGAAGTGATGTGATGTTTAGTTAAAATAATAGGTTGTGTAAGGGATTAGGTGATTAGTTTTTGGGAGGGTGAAGATGATGGTAACATGAGTCCAAAAGGTGTGGAGATGAAGTGTTTAGATGGATTAATTGGGTAGAAGGGGTGTGTGAATGGCTTGTGATGATGAATTTAAGGGAAATGATGAGAAAAGGTTGTGAGTTGTAACGTGGGTAGGTAATTTTGTTATAAAAAAGTGATAAGTTAAGTTTATGACATAGAGTGTGGGTAGTGGTATAAATGGTGATTTTGTTAGAGAAAGGATATGGGTTAGGTTAAGTAGAATGATTTTTTAGAGGTGGGTTGTAGTGAAGACAAATGTCTCATTTGATAATCAAATGTTGATTGGTTAATGTGGATAATGGTTTGTAGATTATGATTATGGATATGGATGTGGGCTTTGATATGTTGGACTTAAGATTTTAGGTTGTTGGAATAGGTTAAGGTTTATTTTATGATGATGAATTGAAGGTAAGTGAGTCTTAGGATTTGGGATGTATGAAGTTAAGGTTAGGTTAAGTCGAGTGAGGTGAAAAAAGAATTTTTTAGGGAATTGAGGGTTGGTGGCCTATAAACGGGCTTAGGGTAATTTCATATTCAAGAATGGAAGAGGTGAGGGGCTTGTAAAACCTCATTATGGGTCCATGAGACTTTTAGGGGTCTTAGGAACCTTCGATTTGATCAAAATGTTGAGTTTCGACGATTTAGACTCGTTAGCGGATTTTTTTAAAAAGTCGATTTTGTTTTATCCTTTCGAGTGGGGACCCGTTCAAATTGGGGTGTCTACAAGTCTAAAACCAAGTTCAATGTTTACCACAAAGGAAGTGAAAGAGATGTACAAGTTTATCAGAAAAATTCCTAAACAACATAAAAAGTACTATTTCATTCAATTTTTTTTTTTTTTTTTACATACATCTTCGAAATGTTTGAAAAAACCCTTGAAAATGATTTCTTTTTTTCCTTCTCAAATCCTTTTCATCGGAATGGAATCTCCTAAACTCTTTCGAGATGTT
>NW_028237498.1:0-21138 GCF_017979445.1 Akebia trifoliata
AAACTCAGGTTTTAAATTAATAAAACTTTTTGATAAATCCTGGAGGTTCAAACAAAAGCATTTTGGATCTCACATAAGAGATATTGCATTCTTTCGTTCTCCAGATTCTTTTCCAGATTCAATCATTCCTGGAATCGATCATTTCTCTTCCAGATTCATTATTTTCAGATTTATTCATTCTTCGATTCATTCTAATCAGTTTTCTCCAAATTCGTTCATTCTTTCCCAAAATTCATTCATTCCTCTACCAGTTTTGCTCAGTTTCCGCCAAGGGTTATCTTGGATTTTGCTCAGTTTCCACCAAGGGTTATCTTGGATTTTGCTCAGTTTCCGTCAAGGGTTATCTTGGATTTTGCTCAGTTTCCGCCAATGGTTAACTTGGATTTTGCTCAGTTTCCGCCAAGGGTTATCTTGGATTTTGCTCAGTTGCCGCCAAGGGTTATCTTGGATTTTGCTCAGTCTCCGCCAAGGGTTATCTTGGATTTTGCTCAGTTGCCGCCAAGGGTTAACTTGGATTTTGCTCAGTTGCCGCCAAGGGTTAACTTGGATTTTGCTCAGTTTCCGCCAAGGGTTATCTTGGATTTTGCTCAGTTTCCGCCAAGGATTATCTTGGATTTTGCTTAGTTTCCGCCAAAGGTTATCTTGGATTTTGCTTAGTCTCCGCCAAGGGTTATCTTGGATTTTGCTCAGTTGCCGCCAAGGGTTGTCTTGGATTTTGCTCAGTTGCCGCCAAGGGTTATCTTGGATTTTATTATCTTGGATTTTGCTCAGTTGCCGCCAAGGGTTATCTTGGATTTTGCTCAGTTTCCACCAAGGGTTATCTTGGATTTTGCTCAATTTTCGCCAAGGGTTATCTTGGATTTTGCTCAGATGTCGCCAAGGGTTATCTTGGATTTTTCTCAGTTATCGTCGAGGGTTTTCTCGAAATTTTACTCAAATTATGCCCAGTTTGTGCTCAGTCTATGCTCAATTTATGCTCAGGTTTTACTCAATTTTCACAATGCACATTTGCACTTTTCAGTCAGGGAGAATTCTTTTAAATTCAAGGATCTAACACCGTCAGTGAGAGTTTGCGCTCAAGGACCTGACCACCTTTTGATTCGGGGAGAGCTTTACCCTCAAGGATCCGAACACCTTGACGAATTGCTAAATCAGGCTGCAAAATGAACTGTCACTAGCTTTGGCATTCAAATATCGCACTATCTACCAAAATAGATTTGCTATCTAGTTTGCTTCAACCCTCTGCCAAAGAGGGGCATCTGTAGACACCCCATTTTTGCACTCGCCTGATTGATCAACTCGTTAACTCGATCGCAATGATTCCCAATGATGGATGTGTATTCCATTGCTTTATTTTGTTACCAGATGTGTTTCAGAAATCCAGATGAGGTATCTCGAATTGACAAAACCTGAGAAACCACGCTACGCTAGGAAAATACGACCCAGAAACATAGAAACCATCATCTTGCAGACCAAAAAGAAACTTCACGATAAAAATCACTAAAAATTGACCAAATTACCAAAATACCCCTAACATCAAAACAATCCTAGAGCCTACGTTACGCTTAGGAAAACTCTCTCAAACACATAAAATAACAAATCAAAAACAAATAAATCATTTCGCCAATTTTAACAGAATTTGACAAAATTACGAAAATGCCCCTCATAAAATTTACAATCATTTCACACAAAAAAACTTCATAAATGACACAAACTAATATTTCCATTGAATTCCTTACGAAAAATCGATTCTAAAACATACTAGAACATTAAAAACCGACTTGAAATGTGAAAAGTCCTCTCCGGGGGCAAAACGGTAATTTCACAATTTTCATAATTAAAAAATTCGAAATTAATAAATAAAACATTAAATAATTAAAGTAAAACATTAATGAAATTAATTTAAAATTTTGAACTTAAAAAATCGATCAATCGGACTTTCGGGTAAAATTGTTGAGGGTTCATGGGATATTTCTTTAAGGACCCCTCCATTTGGGGGTCCAAAGAATTAAAGATATTTTAGAGGGGGGTTCTCCCAAAATTAAAAGTAAATCAAGCAAGACTGAAGTCAAGGTATTAAAGTCAATCAAGCAAGACTGAAGTCAAAATTAAAGGCAATTAAGCAAGATTGAAGTCAAAATATTAAAAGTCAATCAATTAAGACTAAAGTCAAAACATTAAAAGTCAATCAAATAAGACCAAAAGTCATAATAGAATTATAATTGATTAATAACTCTATCTAATAGAATTCTAACTTAAAAATAATTCTACCTAAAACAATTCTAATTAAAACACAATTCTACCTAAAACAAGTCAAATTAAAACACAACTCTAATTAAAAGATCTCTAATTAAACACTAATTCTATCCAAATCAACCCCTAAAAATATCTATAAATAGAGGTGCTCACACCCTATTTTCGTATCAAATTATAAACCCTAAGAGAAGTAGGTCTAGAAGCTCCCCTAGCCCCCCATAAACCCTAGTTTTGGAGCCCCAACTCCTTAACTAACATCCCTCCTTCAATTTTAGTCTAGAAAACACCCAAAAGCCTTCTAGAAACACCTCCAAATCCGCAACGAACTTGAAGAGTTCAGATTCAAAAACAAGGAGATACCTTGGTCTAGGAGATCCGAAGTCAAATCCGGAGACAGAACGAAGCAAGGGAGCACGGTACAAGGAGCTCTTTTTGTCAGATCTGAGGGAACAAAGTCCTTGCTATCGGAAAGGTAAATTTTTATTTTTATTTATTTTTATCTAGGTTTTAGCAATGTAATTTACTTGGGAATTTAGTAGAGACCGGCTTTGGCCGGGCGGGATTGGTGCCTAACACCTTCCAATCCCGTAACATGATCCCCGAATTCAACTTTTTTTTTTGTTTTAGATTATTTTTTATCCGTTTAGAGTCATTGATCGGTTCCTAGACCGTAATAACTAGGTGGCGACTCCCAAACCTCAAGAGTCAAAAGCGGATCCGCGCACCCCGCGGATAGAGGGCACTTTCATCCGTTCATTTTGGGTCTATACGGTACAGAGTTGTGATGAGTGATCTGAAAGTCCTCGCACATCTTGATCATATCCTTATTTTTTAAGTTTTTGGCGTTGTCTCTCACTAACCTGCTGGGAAGCCCATATCTGCAGATAATGTTGTTCTTAACAAACTTCAGAACGCTGCTCTTAGTGACATTAGCATAAGAAGCTGTTTTTACCCATTTTGTAAAGTAATCAATAACGACTAGAATGAAGCGGTGCCCATTTGAAGCTTTTGGCGAAATCTGTCCAATAACGTCCATGCCCCAGAGTGAGAAGGGCCAAGGAATAGTCATATTGTGTAATTCCGAAGGCGGCGCATTGATCTTATTGGCGTAGATCTGACAGAGATGGCATTTACGGACGTGTTGATAATAATCACTTTCCATAGTAGTCCAGTAATATCCCATTCTCATGATCTTCTTAGCAAGCATATGACCATTCATGTGAGGTCCGCAGACTCCACCATGTACGATTTCGATCAGTCGTTTTGCCTCTAGTTCTGCTACACATCGGAGTAGGATTTTATGATGTGATTTCTTGTACAGAATGTCATTGCTCAGGAAGAATTGGCTTGCCAGCCTCTGAATAGTCCTTCGATCATTAGACGTTGCATCTGATGGGAGAGTTCGATCTTCGAGATAGGCTTTGATGTCTGAGTACCAAGGCTTTTCTTTGGATTCTTCAACTTCGAGGGGTAGACAGTAAGCTGGCTCATCTTGAAGTCCAATTTCAATAGGATCAATGACTAAATCCTCTAAGATACTGATCATAGAAGCGAGCGTTGCTAGTGCATCAACAAATTGATTCTTAGCTCTCGGCATATAAGTGAATGAGATTCTATTGACGCATGAGCAGTTCCTCTAGATACTCATGGTAAGAGATCAATCTCTGCTCTCGAGTTTTCTATTCTCCAATCGTTTGATAGACTACTAGGCTTGAATCTCCGAAAACATCGATCTCATCTACCTCGAGATCCAATGCCGCTTTCAACCCTGCTATGCACGCTTCGTATTCAGTCTCGTTGTTAGAACATTGGAACTTCAATCTGATTGCAGTTGGCATGTGGGACCCATCTGGTTTGATCAAGACTGCCCCTATTCCGTTCCCTTTTTGATTTGCTGCTCTGTCAAAGTACATTTTCCAACTTGGTTCTTCGTCATCGTCTTCAACCTCCGTGAGTAATATGGCTTCGTCAGGAAAGTTTATCTTCAATGGCTCATAATCAGGCAGTGGATGCTCGGCTAAATGGTCGGCAATGGCTTGCCCTTTGATGGCCTTTTGAGTAACATAGGTGATGTCGAACTCAGATAATAGTAATTGCCATTTTGCAGTACAACCCGTTAACGCTGACTTCTCGAAGAGGTACTTGAGAGGATCCATTCGAGCGATGAGCATAGTCGAGTAGCTGAGGAGGTAGTGGCACAATCGTTGAGATGCCCAGACCAATGCGCAACAAGTCTTTTCGAGTGCCGAATACTTTACCTCATAATCAGTGAACTTTTTGCTAAGATAGTAAATGACTTGCTCTTTTCTGCCTGGCTCATCGTGTTGTCCCAGTACACAGCCCATAGACATTTCTTGCACCGAGATATACATCAGTAAGGGTCGTCCTGGAGTAGGGGAACCAAGACTGGTGGATTGAGCAAATATTTCTTTATCTTGTCGAAAACTTCTTGACAATCCTGGTTTCATGCTTTTGGCATATCTTTTCTGAGTAGCTTAAATACTGGTTCACAGATAGGCGTGAGTTGCGCGATGAATATGCTGATATACTGTATTTTACCCAGAAATGCTCGGACGCCTTTTTCTGATACCGGTGCTTTCATTTCAAGAATGTACTTGGTCTTTGCTGGGTCTATCTCAATGCTTCTTCTACTGACAATAAAGCCCAATAGCTTGCCTGATGTTGTCCCGAATACACAGTTTGCTGGGTTGAGACTTAAGTTGTATTTCCTTAGCCTGTCGAACAATTTCTTAAGATTTATCAAATGATCTTCTTCTATGCCTGATTTAGCGATCATGTCATCTACATAGACTTCCATTTCTTTATGGATCATGTCGTGGAATAAAGCCGTCATTGCGCGTTGATAGGTTGCCCCTGCGTTTTTAAGCCCAAACGGCATGACTTTGTAATGAAAAGTAGGGTGTAATGAATGTTGTCTTCTCTTGGTCTTCTTCTGCCATTTTTATCTGATTGTAACCAGAGAAATCATCCATGAATGAGAACATACCATGCTCTGCTGTGCTATCGACTAGAGTGTCGATGTGAGGTAATGGAAAATCATCCTTAGGACTGACTTTGTTCAAATCTCGATAGTCGACACACATTCGTACTTTCCCGTCCTTCTTTGGTACCGGAACGACATTGGCTAGCCATTCGGGGTACGTGGAGACTGCGAGAAATCCTGCTTGGAATTATTTCATTACTTCATTTTTGACTTTGAGTGTCCATTCTGGCTTGAGTCTTCTTAACTTTTGCTTGATCAACTTGCTCCCAGGAGCGATCGGCAGCTTATGAACAACAAGATCCGTGTCCAAACCAGGCATATCTTTGTAAGACCAGGTGAAGATGTCTTGATAGTTATGCAGTAGTTCAATCATTTCTTCTTTTTGCTGAGGGGTTAACAAAGCTCCGATTTTTACAACACGTGGGTCATCTTCAGTGCCGAGATTAACTGAGTCTGTATCCTCAATGTTTGGTTGAACACCTTTTTCATGTCGTTCTAACAGGTCCTTGATTTCTTTAGGAGGGTAATCCATTTCGTCCTCAGACTCTTCTTCAATTCCCATGAGATCGAAGTCATACTCATCCTTTTCATATTCTGTTCTGTCCAAAGGTCCATTCGATTGAGACAAATCCCTTAAATTCTGAGAAAATTATTTTTTTGATTTTTGAAATATATCTATTTTTTTGAGATTTTGAAAGCTTTTTGATTTTTTTTGTTTTTTGAAGGCTTTTTGATTTTTGAAGAATTTTTGATTTTTTTTTATTTTTGAGTACTATTTTCCGGACATCTGAAATAAGAAGAGCAATCATGCATTAGTAAAGATAGGGAGCCCTCAAAACAGTCTTTACCCTAGGACGAGGGCTCGTTATGATCCTCAAGCAAACTGATGTTGCCTAACGGTGTTTTTTTTTTAGGCTATGGTAGCCTCAAGGGTTAGAGGAAATTCTTCCCAATTGTCCAAACTCTCCCCTTCTCTGAGGGGGCAGATGAGATGTGAAAGTGATTTGTTGGGTGATTTGGTTTGTGGTTCAGAGATAACCATGATCTCCGAATGATTGTTGTTGTTGTCAGGTTGGGGCATAGTCCCTCCCAGACTCGGTGGGATGACGACTGATGCCCAGTCAATACCAGTAGGGAAAGGTGATTTTTTTCCCTTACTCTCAATTGTTTCTTCTTTTATGGGTTCTTGGGTAGTCATTGACAGACCTTCATCGGAATCCCCATTAAATAGAATATCAATGCCTTCTACGAAGGATGGTTGGGACTCAACGACTGAATCTTCTTGTGTATGTACGGGTTTGAAATTTACCCTTTTTGGCCTTTTTGCTGGTAGTGGTTCCGATAAGCTGTTGGGTCTAGTATGAGATTTTGGGAAGCTAATGTTGATATGCAGAACTCTGCCCAAATTCCAAACATTTGACTCATGATTTTGCCTTCTCGCTAGTCGAAGCTCTTTTTTCTTTTCATTCATTTCTGCAATATCCCTTTTTGTGGGCCTGAACCCGAGACCAAAATAAGGAGTATGCTTTTTGACTTTGACTGGTGTAGCTTTCCCTCTTCCTCTCGGTCCTAACCCTTGTCTAGGTCGGTAACCTACTTTTTTCATAACCCGACCAATCATCAGATTTGTTCTTGATAGCTTTGCTTTCACATTCTCCTGCCCCTTCTCAATATGATTGACAACGACGAATTGATAAGAGTGATAAAGTGCTTTGTCCTTCGTTATTTTAATGTCGATAAATGGCGCATCCAGGCTCTCCCAGCCGGGATAAGATTTTCTGCCAGCACAGATATCATCTTTTGCCCCATGATGAACTTGACTCTTTGGTGTAGAGAAGATGGTACTGCCCCGGCAATGTGGATCCATGGCCTGCCCGGTAGTAAGTTGAAAGTCGTCGGTATCTCTATGACCTCGAATGTTACTTCGAATGTACATGAGCCTATTGTGACAGGTAGATCCACTTCTCCTAGAGAATCCCTTCTCGAACTATCAAAACCTCGGACGACCTTATTGTTGGGTTTGACATGTGACCAATCAGCGTTAAGCTTCTTGAAGGTTTCAAGCGGACAGACATTAAGTGCTGACCCGTTATCAATCAATACTCTAACAACCATCATGCCCTTGCATATGACCATAATATTTAGTGGCTCGACGTGTTCTGTTCCTTCAGGCACAAATTCACTTTCAGTGAAAATAATAGGATTGGGGGCCATGATTTGGCCAACTGTCTGTTCCAACTGTGCCGGCGATGTAGTTGTAGGTACATGCGATTTTCCCAAGACTCTCAGTAATGCCTCCTGGTGTTCCTTTGACTTTTGCATCAGACCCAGAATATTGACTTGAGTTGACTGTTTGTTTAGCTGGTCCACAATACTATGCTCACTCTTGCGAATAAGCTTAATGAAGTCTGCAGCTTCCTTGTTCGTTACTTTAGCCTCAGCCTCTTTATTTGTTGCTTTCACCTCATCTTTTTTCTGGTCACTTTCGCTCATTTTTCCCTTTCCTTTTACCTTTCTCATCTCTTCATCTGTCATCCATTTTGTCCTTTCTTCAATCTCTTCCTTGATGCTTACCCCTTTTGTTGATGTTTTTCTGCATCTCCCTGCCCTTTGGCAGCTTCAGGATTTGGTGGACGTTTTGCAAGATACTCACCCTTGAGAAAGATTGGCAGTAACTCAGATAGTGTCATGGGTAGCCTTGTAAACACTCTATTAACCCTGTTCGGTCTTGCTTGTTGATTCTGCCCATACTGTTGTGCTGCCTGCGCTGGCATGGCTTGTGGAGGACCATCCGGAAGGGATTCTGTGGTGCTGGAGCCCAAGTAGCTCGAGGTACTAGCGTCCAAGAGGCCTGGGGTGCCTGTGGCCCTTGAGCTGGTGCCTGAATAATGAGAGGTTGGCTGGGTTGTACATTATTAACTTGGGTTTCCTCTTTCTTCTTGACAAAAGGCACTGATTTCTTCTGTGCCGATGTCCCCGCTGTTGCACTCAAGGCTGTAAAGTCGAATATTAGACCAGTTCGGATCCCGTCCTCGACCCGGTCTGCTACTTGAACTAAATTTGAGAAGGTGCCTGTAGTGTGTCCAACCAAATGAGTGTAAAAGGCATGCCCCAGTGTTGAGATAAACGTAGTGTTCATCTCTTGTTCAGTCATTGCAGGCCGTATTTGTGAAACGGACTCCCGCCATCTCTGGGCATACTCTTTCACTGTTTCTTTGTGTTTCCTTGTCATTCGTTCCATGTCATTTCTATCCAAACCAACATCCGTATTAAACCTGTAGTTGTGCCAGAACATTTCAGCTAAGTCCTGCCAACTCTTGATGAGTGTATGGTCCAATCCTGAGAACCATTTGAGGGCAGGTCCTGTTAGGCTTCTTTGGAACAGTTGTACCAGCAGTCTGTCATCCTTGCCATATTGGCACATTGACCCACAATACAATTTGAGGTGCGACAGAGGACACCCAACGCCATTGTATTTCTCAAATTCCGGGCATTTAAACTTAGCCGACAGCTGTGCGTTGGGATAGAAGCATAGGTCCTTGAATCTTGTTCCTCCCAGAGTATTTGTGCCCTTCATCAGTCACATTTCCTCTTGGAGAGATTCAATCTGTCTGGCCATTTTGTCATCGGTAGCACTCTTAGCTTCGGGAGCCCTAAAGTCACATTCATCATCTGGGATCACCACCGGAGGTGGTTGATTCTGTGGTATATAGAGTGGAGGACCTTGATATATTGGCACAGTAGGTGGGGTGGTTTGTTGGTCTGGTCGTATTTGTTCAGGGAGTTCAGGGTTTGACCCGGATGTTTGGTGTTGAGCTGCCTGTGCTTGCAGAAAATTAATGCTACTCAAAACGGCCGTCAAGATTTGTTTATGCCTTTTCGTTGTTTCTAACAGCTTTGCTATCATAGCATTAGCCTCGGCCAGTTCATTTGTAACGGGTTGTGGGTCATCTGAGTTACTCATTGTTGATGCAGATGATCGAAGAAAGTATGGAGGCTTCTCAGGATGTTTGTACTTTTTTCGTTTGGCCACCTGTGGGTACAGAAAGCCAAGGATTACCATCTTACTTAAAAAGAAAAGAAAATGCATGATGTTTTATTAAGTCCGGTAATTATTAGGGATGGCACCCAAAAGAAAATTTTAGTTAAGTGAATTTTTTAAAAAACATAGTTTGTCAGCGTGAATTTTTAAAAAAAGAATTACATCAGCCAGAGTTGGCATCGACACGGAGTCGATAAAATATTTTGAAAAAGAAATTACATCAGTACGGAGCTGGCATCGACACGGAGTCGATAAAGCATTTTGAAAATTTTTTCAGCACGGAGCTGGCATCAACACGGAGTCGGTAAAGCATTTTCAAAAGAAATTACATCAGCACAGAGCTGACATCGACAC
This sequence comes from Akebia trifoliata, assembly GCF_017979445.1. Lineage (NCBI taxonomy): Eukaryota > Viridiplantae > Streptophyta > Magnoliopsida > Ranunculales > Lardizabalaceae > Akebia > Akebia trifoliata. The sequence goes on from NW_028237498.1 coordinate 9,657, forward strand.
GGAGTCGGTAAAACAGTTGAAAAGAAATTACATCAGCACAGAGCTGGCATCGACACGGAGTCAGAAGAACATTTTGAAAAGGAAATTACCTCAGCACGGAGCTGGCATCGACACGGAGTCGGTAAAGCATTTTGAAAACAAATTTCCTCAGCACGGAGCTGGCATCGACACGGAGTCGGTAGAACATTTTGAAAAGAAATTTCATCAGCACGGAGCTGGCATCAACACGAAGTCGGTAGAACATTTTGAAAAGAGATTACATCAGCACGGAGCTGGCATCGTCACGGAGTCGGAAGAATATTTTGAAAAAGAAATTACATCAGCACGGAGCTGGCATTGACAAGGAGTCGGGAGAATATTTTGAAAAAGAAATTACATCAGCACGGAACTGGCATCGACACGGAGTCGGTAAAACAGTTGAAAAGAAATTACATCAGCACTGAGCTGGCATCGACACGGAGTCGGAAGAACATTTTGAAAAGGAAATTACCTCAGCACGGAGCTGGCATCGACACGGAGTCGGTAAAGCATTTTGAAAATAAATTTCTTCAGCACGGAGCTGGCATCGACACGGAGTCGGTAGAACATTTTGAAAAGAGATTACATCAGCACGGAGTTGGCATTGACACGGAGTCGAAAGAATATTTTGAAAAGGAAATTATATTAGCACGGAGCTGGCATCGACACGGAGTCGGTAAAGCATTTTGAAAAGAAATTATATCAGCACGGAGCTGGCATCGACACGGAGTCGGAAAAGCGTTTTGAAAAGATATTACATCAGCACGGAGCTGGCATCGACATAGAGTCGGGAAAACATTTTGAAGAGTAATTTTCTGAGATAAATCGAGTTAAAATAACCCATAGTTTTTGGTAGCCTCCAATTCAGTTCTCTGAAATCATCGTCGGCCAGGCCGATCTCCAAGGAAGAGGCAGTGCACAATGGCACTCTTAAATCACCTTATTCCCTGAATAGAAGTAGTCTATCCCCCTCGTATCACCAGGGTAAGATCTTTCTAGGCACCGACTTTGATCAAGGACTACAATTCGCACTTTTTGAAATCTTTTTTTTGTTTTTTTTATTTTTTTTTATTTTTTTAAGGTTGAATGCATTTGAGTCGATTGATCGGTTCTTATCTTTATTAGATCATAGATGGATCATGGACTTGATTTGATATGGGTCGTGGACCCGATTTGTTATGGATCTGGGTCGTGGACCCAATTCAGGTGGGTCTGGGTCATAGACCCAAACAAAATGGATATGGGTCGGACCTAGTTGAGATGGATCAGGGTCGAATACCCAAACAAAATGGATCTGGGTCGTGGACCCCATTGAAGTGGATTTGGGTCGTGGACCTAGTTTGGTTGGATCTGGGTCGTGGACCCAGTTGGAAATGGATCTGGGTCGTGGACCTAGTTTGATATGGATCTGGTGGACCCATTTTGACATGGATCTAGGTCGTGGACCCAGTTTGGTTGGATTTGGGTCGTGGACCTAGTTTGACATGGATCGGGGTCGTGGACCCAGTTGGAACGAATCTGGGTCGTGGACCCAGTTGGAACGAATCTGGGTCGTGGACCCAGTTGACATGGATCTGGATCGTGGACCCAGTTTGGAGTGGATCTGGGTCATGCCCAGTTAACATGGATCTGGGTCGTGGACCCAGTTGAAACGGATCTGGTTATGGGTCGTGGACCCAAATTGAATGGATCTGGGTCGTTGACCCATTTTGAAGTGAATACTCAATGAAGGACAAGTTTGATTATGACCGAGATCGATAGTGAGCCACGTTGGGCAAAGTCCATTTTGAGCGGGATCGATTATGAGTAGTAGGCCCTGAGTTTTATAGTAAAGTGATTCATTTAGTCATTTTCAAGCTTTAAAACTCAAAATAAAAAAAAAAATCCAAGAAGGAAAGTTGTCAGGACTGACATAAGGAATAAAATAAGAAAAAAAAACTTTTTTTATTTTTTTGGGGGTCCATTTTTCAAGTACGGACCTACCATTTTTTGACTGGTCCGTGCTTCAAATACGGACAAGAACATCAAAATTTCTTTTTTTTTTTGGGTCCGTTTTTCAAGTACGGACCTACCATTTTTTGGCTGGTCCGTGCTTCAAATACGGACCAGAACATCAATTCTTTTTTTTTTTTACACTGGTCCGTGCTTCAAACACGAACTTTACCATTTTCTTGAGTCTGTGCTTCAAACATGGACCAGAACCTTTTCTGGCTTTCTCAACTTGCTCTATTTTTGGTCCTCAACCCATTTTAACCCTGAATTTCTAGGTTTGGAAGCACATAGCCTCTGTTTTTTGGCTTGAGCCACAAAAATGTCACTTTTTTTTTTTTTGATGATGCACACATAAAAAAAAATGACTTCCCCCATTTACCTAAGGGGACATGAAACAACACATAAAAGGGGAAACCTCCTAACATCTATACAACTTGCCATCGTGGGCTTAAAAAAAAATTACATCACATATGAGCATAGGATGGATATGGAATTGATTTTGCAAGCCTTAGTGTCCTTTGTCTATTAATTACGTTTCGATGCATGCGGTTTATAGGTAGTTTTTCGACTACCCATCCTTCAAATCTCGACGTACACCGAAGTGTACATGTCTTACGTTGGTGAATGGGGTGAATGTTCTCCTCCTAGCCACCCAAAATAGCGATCTAGGGGGCTTGAGAGTATCGGCATCCGGGGTTAGAAATTTAAAGATGAGGGGGGTGGCTTATGCATAGGGGTATGAATCGCATGTGCGTGTGCATGCATTTTTTTTAAACGTATCCATCCTTACATCCCTTGTCCAAAAATAAAAATAAAACAAAAAACATATGTAAATAAATATTACAACCATTCCCATGTGAAACTTGTGAAATAAATAAAACAAAACAAACAAAGCAAACGTTAGTAGATAAACAAAAAGAAAACACAACAAAAAGGAAGGCAAACATTTTTTTTAAAAATAACCGAATCGAAGAAGAGGGTCGGACCTACTAGTATGTACTCCCCAGTGGAGTCGCCAAGCTGTGGACATGGGATTTTCAATATTTTAAAACATCCCTCCACTTTAGGGGTGTTTTGGAGTCGCCACCATTCATATTAGGAAATAGGTGTGAATGGTCACCTGAAGTTGTATTTTTGAAAAATGTCATTTTGACATTTTTTGATGACTCTCGTAGGATAAGGTGCATGGTCCAACCTTTGATTCAAGGTAAGGGGGTCCATTTATGGAATAGGGAAGGTGTTAGGCACCCTACTCCATCCACGTAATGTGGTAACCTCGGATTCGATCTTTTGAGATAAAAAGAAAATAAAAATGAAAGAAAATCATTGTGTGCCCTCAAGTGTGAGGGGCTTTCGATATCAGTTAAAATCATTGAGGGCACCCTTATGAAGAAGGGGCCCTTGGGTGATTTAGACCATAGTGGTGTTTGCAAATGTGTAGAGAAGGGGAGAGTAGAAGAGGGGAGTTGGAGGGTGTGCCTTTTTGTTCAAACCCACCTTGTCCCAATCTTGATCTTCAAGGATGTACCCCTTTGAGTTGACCTTGACTTGCTTGAGGTTGTAGAAGATGGAAGTTGAGGATTGAAGGTTGAGATGAGTTAAAAGTTGATAGTGGTTAGGGAGTTGAGTGTTGAGAGTAGAGAGTTGAGGTGAGTTGTGATTTTTTTAGAGGTTTTTTTGTCAAATTTTTATTAGTTGTTGTAAGGGGAGAATGAAGGGATTTTTATAGAAGTTGGGGAGTTATTTTAGGGGTAAAGTTGGGTGAAATGATAAGAAGTGATAGAATGGTGTGGGGTTTAAGAGAAGGGTATGTGTAAATTGATGGGGTTTGAGGGGTATTTGTGTAAGAAGGTTAAATGGGTGAGTTTTGATCTAAATGGTTTGGATCCTACCCAACCCATTTGGGTGGAGTGTTTGGTGAGGTGAGTTTAAGATGGTGGTTGTGATTAAATGGTATTTGATTTTAAGATAATGGAGGATTTAAGGGGGTGGTTGATGATATTTTAGGAGGGTGAGGGAGATGATGACATGTGTCAAAGTGGGTGGAAATGAAGGGTTGAGATGAGTTGATAGGAAAAGATGAGTGTTTGATTTGAGAGGATATATGTAGGTTTAGGTTGTAGAGATGGGTTTTGTAGGGAATGATGAGGGTAGATTAGGAGAGGGTGATGGTTGGTTAGTAGGGAGTGATGGTAGTAGGTTAGGGGGAGGTGTAGATTGTAAGTGTTTGATTTGAGAGAATGGATAGAATAGGTTAGGGAAGAGGTATAGGTTGGAGGTGTGGGTAGATGATATTTAGAGAGAAGTTAATGGAAAATTTAATTGTTTAGAGAAAGGTGATGGGAGTTGGTGGTTGGATGAGGGAGGTGAGATGGGGTGATGACATGTGTCACACTTTGATGATTGTGGTAATTGGTTGTGATGTTGGATTGGGTTGAGTTGGGTTTGGGTTGAATGATTTGGGCTTAGGTTGTAGGTTGAATAGGAATGGGTTTGGGTTGAGTTGAATAGGCTTGGATAATGGGTTTGGGCTTATGTTGGATTGAGTTGAGGAGTGTAGAAGGGATTTGGTCTGTGGGCCACGTGAAAGGCCTTGGGCCGTTTATTGAAAATTGGATGACAAAATACGTTGTATTTTTGTAGGTTTGGGCATCGGAGCCCATTCCAAATTTTGCGATTTTTGGGGCATTTTGCGTCGAGGGCCCGATCAAATTTGGGTGTCTACAATAATCAAACACTAATTCTATCTAAATCAACCCTTAAAAAAATCTATAAATAGAGGTCCTCACACCCTATTTTCGTATCAAATCATAAATCCTAAGAGAAGTAGGTCAAAAAGCCTCCCTAACCTCCCATAAACCCTAGTTTTTGAGTCCCAACTCCTTACCTAACACCCATACCTCAATTTTAGCTCAAAAAACACCTAAAAGCCCTTCAAAAACACCCCAAAAATTCATAAACAAATCCGAAGAATCCAGATCTAAGGAAGGGATACTTCATCTCGGAGATTAGAAATTAGATCCGGAGACAGACTGAAGCAAGGAATACTGAACAAGTAGTTACTCTGTCAGATCTAAGTGAACAATAAAGTTGTCTTCGGAAAGGTATAATTTCTTAATGTTTTTATCTAGGTTTTTTTTAGCAATGTAATTTATTTGGAAAATTAGTAGAGACCGGCTTTGGCCAGGCGTGGTTGGTGCCTAACACCTTCCAACCCCGTAACGTGATCCCCGGACCCGTATTTTTCTTTCGTAGAATAGTTTATTTGCCTTTTAGAGTCAATAGTCGGTTCCTAGACCATAATAACTAGGTGGCAACTCCCAAACCTCAAAGGTCAAAAGCGGATCCGCGCACCCCGCAGATCGAGGGCGCTTTCACAACCTGAGCCTTGATAAGCTCCTTAGGAAGGGTAGGTCAAGTGTTTGAAATCACAAGAAGCAATGAAATGCTCAAGGCCACCATCTAGGGTCCGATTGACTTTTGACTCAACCAGTTGCATGAAAGACTTTCCGAGGGGGGCGGTGCGTGTGACTGTGGGATTAGTCTCACCCAAAGGGTGTCATGTCCCCAAATCCAACATGAATCCCAAGGATTCCTCTATTAGATTTTAATGCATAATTAACTATCCAAATCCATAATAACATGTAATAATAAGTAAAAAATTCATGTTTAATAACTATAACGCAACGGAAATAAAACTAATAACCAATAATCAGAGTTTTGGAAGCTAACATCAATCATAATCCAAATCTATAAACAAACATCGAAAGACATCATCCTTCCAACTATATAAAGACATAAAAAGTAATAGTACTGAATATAACGACACAAAATGCTCTAACACAAGTTCATTGAAACAGAAGATAAAAAAATCCTAAACTCTAATACATTTTAGACTGAAGGAGGTGGTTGCTCATCCTCAAGGACCTCTTCATAATACGTTTCATAAATTGTCTCTTCAACAGTCAAGTAATATGAAATAATGAATGAAAAGATGAGTAACGAAAAGTTATTCAACAGGAAATATATCGTTCACACATCTAGTCATAATACGTATGGTAAAATCATGTTGAACATTTAAATAAATGCACATTTTATCATAACATAGCATTTTGAATAAAGACTACATGAAAAGCAGTAAACATTTGTATTAGTCATTTATCTATCAATTCTATCATCAAAATATTCTATAATGATTTAGAATTTTTGGAAATGAAAGTCTAAATTTCGAGATTTGGCATCATATAATATTTGAAACTTAATTTGAAATGAAGGTCAGAGAAAACGTAGATTGAAAATTTGACAAAAAAGTTGAAGTCCACGTTTTGTTTATTATCCCAAATATTAGATTTTGATTTTTTAGAGCTTTTGATTTTTAAATTATGTATAGTATTTCCAAATGGGGGTATTCTCTTATTTTAATTAAATATCTTAAATTAAACAAAAAACTCAAATTAAATATTACATTTACTTAAATATTTTTAATGAAAATAAATTGATGATTGTGTCTGACACAATACTAAAATGTGTCTAACATTGTGCTGAAAACGTGTCTGGCACAAAAAAAAATAACAATTCTGAAGTCGTTATTTAAAGACCATACCATTATAGTGATCAGAGGGGTGAAACATGCATTCTTCAAGATTTTGTCTCGGATTTTTCCCAAAAAATTTACCAAAACTTATTTTATTATATTTTCTTCTTTAAAACTTGTAAGGTAATGAAAAAAGAATTTATTTAACTTGAATAAAAAAAAAATCTATGTAATCAAACACCTAACCATGTATAATTTAAAGTGAATCAACCCTAAATAAGAAACTTCAACAAAATATCTTTGATAAATCTAGGTTTCATCAAAAACTAATAACTAAAAGGTAGAATGGAAGATTTCCTACTTGTTTTACGTCTTCTACGATGCGATGTCATTAAGAATAGTTCCCCAAAAACGTTCCTTGCTCGAAATTCTAATTTTGTTATTCGTCTCAACACTAACTCTTTGGCTTAGAGTGAAGATCTCAATGAGGCAAAGCTTTTCTCTTTTTGACGGATTCTCGATTCTTGCTCTAAAGTACTTGAATCGTTGCTTGAATGTCTAGGATTTTAGGTGTTCTACGTTGGAGAAAAAAGACGAAGAAGAAAAAAAATCTAGTTTTCTCTCTCAAATTTGCTATTTATATGATACTAAGAATGTAAGGGTGATTTTTATAACTATTTTCTTTTATTAATAAGTTAGCGCCTAAAACTTCGATTTACACAAATTTATAGTCTATTTTGGATAATTTTTTGATACAGATCTAATGATATACTCAGATTTTTCTAAAATCTCTTTTGTAAAAAATTCATATTTTTACCACTTTGCGAGGCATTTGCAAATTGCTTGATTTAGGTTAAATCCAAATATATTTTTTTAATTAAATCAAACCGGACCTGGCCCAAATTACTTGATTTAGATTGAGTTCGGTAATACTAAACTATTTAACACTTTTTGCTATACTTCTTTGCTAATTGCTATACTATTCTATTTTACCATTATAAATAGTTTATTTTATAATTAAAAAAATAAAAATTCATGTTGTATTTAAGAAATATAAAATGATATTTTGAAAAACCTAAAAATGTAATTTTCAAAATAATATATCATTCAGTCCTAGGAGGATATAAGGATGGATCTATATCCAACCGGATCTAATTTAGATAAAGGGAAATAAAGCCCTATTTGACCTTCTTTTTTATTTATTTGGATCTACTCCAAAAGTCCAAACCTGTTAAATATAGTTTTTGGATAAAATCTAACCCATTTCATGCCCTAGAATATATATAAGGAGCGGTTTAGAGGCCCTAAAGTTTGCCAAACATTGTGCCAAATATTTTTCAAAACATGAGTTAGAAGCTTTGGAATGAGCTGATTTTTGGAGATGATGATCTCTTCACCATAGTTTACAAATTGAAGAATCGTGGATCGTCCAATTTTTGTAAATCACTTTTGATGGGGTTAGAAGTTTTGGAATGAGCTGACTTTTTGTGAGGATGATCTCTAGGCAAACTTTAGGGCCATTGAGCCACTCCCATATATATATATATATAGGGATGCAACAAAAACGCGGGACTGAAAGCATATATTTGAAAAAGGAGAAAGCTGAAACTGCTTCTTTTTCCTTCTCTTCAATCCGAAGTTCAGTTCTTTATTCTTATAAATAAGGTTCGGTATAAATCGTATGAAAAATTCAGGAAGGTCCGATCTGATCTCTCTTTGCATAGGTGCTAGCTAAATGTCTATGGAGATCTAATGGATTCGTTTCTAATCCTTCCGTCCCTATCCTACTCAATAGTGTGGTAGGTCCCCATGAGATAAGGCCAATCAATCAGATCAACTAACTAATTGTCCAAAAACTAGATCTTTAGGCAAGATTCCCTTCGGGCATATATATATATATAGATTTAATATCAAACACTGGCAATGCAAATCACTGTAATCACAAAACACTACATTTTACTTAAGACTTATCAAACAAGGTTCAAGACTTTTTATCCACCAAACAGTGGCCTATGAGATGGTGACAAATCAATCACAAAAAATCCTCCACAAACAATGCCGCTTTCAACGCATCCTTTATTCACAAGACAAACAGAGGTGATGACTTTTATTTTCCCTAATTTCACGCCACAAAAAACGGATTTATTCTCTTTAAATATGAAACCCACACAATTCTTCCCTCAAACATCATCACTAATCCCTTCCCTTTGTTAATTATTTTTGACAGTAGAAAGAGAGTGAGAGTGAGAGAGAGAGAGATGGCCACACCTCCCTACAACAACTCTCACTTGTGGCTTTTATTTCTATTTCTCTCTTTACTCACACTCTCTAATGTAGTAGAGGTACTACAACTAACTACACTCTCTCATCTTTATTTAGCTTATTTCCCACTCTCTTCACTTCTAACTTCTATACTTCTATACTATACTATACTTCTATGTGCTTCAATATTAAAGAAAGAAGTATCATTCCTTCTTATGGTAGTGTTAATTTAGCTGTGGTGTTTGTCCTCTTTATTAGGTAATTATTTAGAGTCCGTCTAGCCTTACTATCATAGTGAGTTAAAAAGGGCCTTACTAAGCCCCATCCACCGTAAAAAAAATCTCGAGATGCATAAAAAATTCCTAGAGATTCATAACAAATCTCTAGGTCTTTTTATGGTAGATGAGGGTTGGTAACACATCTTTCCTCACTATCATATAAGGAAAGGATTTCTGAATTATTAATTAGTTCAGTCCAATGGATGGTCCTCTAGATTTATTTTTACTAATATCAATAGATCAGGTTCAGATCGGATTGGTACTAAATTGGTACATCTGATGAGAAATTTATTATTTTTGAACTCTATCAGATCTATCACTTTAACCCGAGACTTGATTTGTGTTGTTTTGGACTCAATTTGAACTGAACCCCTAAATTTATTAGATATGCATTATAAAAGTGGATGTATCCATTAGGATTTGGGGGACTCTGGACAATAATAATTAAACTGGAAGCATAGTCAAACTCATTAAATTTCAACGTGACTCAGATTACAAACTCAAAACAAGACAATTTTGTCCATTGAAAGCTCATAGAGTTGGATTTAAACTCGATATGTGTTATATATGTAACGTTCCTTAATTAATTCCTTTTCATAAAGTAAATTTGAACATTAAAGTATTTTATACTAATAATAATTTACTGACTCGTCGATCATCCAAGTCAAGTCGAGTTCTAGACAAAATGGTAGAAGTTTTATTTTTTTTTATTTTTATAATTTATTCTAATGTTTAACATATTTCTTGTTGTTCACCGTATTGTTACAGGTTTATGGCCATGAAAAGATCCGTCCTGCAGGTAAGATCATCTTCCTAATTTTATTTATTTATTTTCCAATTGTACTAATTAACTAAGGCCTTGTTTGTGAATGTGGTGCATTCTGCGGATGCATTTTTATGGAAGCACATCTGTTAGATGCGCTTCTGATAGAAATGTGGCTTCAAAATTGTCTTTTAATGACAAAATTGTTTAGGAGTTTTTTATTTATTTTTAAAGAAGTTATTTTTGTACTTATATATTTAAAAAGAAATAGAATTTTTTATCATTAAATTAATATCTTATTATAAATGGTCTAGACAAAGGGCATTATTAGGTTCATGCCTGGCTGATGAATTAACTTACAGATTGCCAACCAAGATGCTCATATCGTTGCTCAGCTACATCCCATAAGAAGCCATGTATGTTCTTCTGCCTCAAGTGCTGCTCCAAATGCTTGTGTGTTCCTCCTGGCACGTATGGCAACAAGCAGACATGCCCATGCTACAACAACTGGAAGACAAAGGAAGGAGGACCTAAGTGTCCTTGAGAAGAAGCATTAATTTTGACTTTTGAGTTTCTATGCTACTATGTCACTTTTTCCTTTTTCTTTTTTAAAATTATGATGTATTCTTATACTTATTAGAGAAAAAGTTATTAGTGAGGAATTTATGTTCTCTCCATAGTTGGAATGAGGAATTGAGATTTTACAATATTTATAAAAATGACAATAAAACTCTTGGAATTTTTATAATAATTAAAAATAAATAAAAATAAAAATAGATTCCTTTTATTAGGGGCATTTGTGAAAGTATTTCAAACCGACTTTGGTTTTAACGGTCATGAATCGAAAGATCAACAAAAGCTTCATTGTAGGAGTTGTGAAAATAAAAAAGGACAATGATAGGGGTTGCGAAATTCGTGTCAAATATGAAGTTAAACTTTTGATCTGAGTGTCACTACTATTAAATATTAGCTCATGAAAATTTATCTAACTATACTATAGCAGCTAGCGATCAATAACTATTGATGTGCTGTCCAACCTAAATTTGAATAACACGTACCTTTATTGATTACTAGTATCATTTACTCTAAAGATAACTCACTAAAATCTATTAACTAAAAATACTATGTCAGTGCGATAATTTTAATTTTTAGGCAGCAGTGAAGCAACCTTGATACTATTATAGTGATGGTGATGATGATGATGGTATCATTGTCATCACTGCTACCATAACATGCACCGTATGTCATCTTTACTAGTCAATGTATCACCAATTTTTTTCTTTTTTCCAAACCAACCTTTAGGGGCTCCACGATGAAAGTGACCATGTTTCCCATGACTGTAATGGGTTTTCTTATACGAAAGCTCAATAGAAGCTTTATTGCAGGGATTGTGAAGATTAAAAAAAGTAACAAAAATTGCAAATTTCTTGAAAACAAAAACTAAAGCAAGACCCAACTTTTAATCAAAGTATCCATTTGACTATTTCGTGACAATCTATTCAACCAGATGGTCATAGCAAATGCTTTGATATGCAGTGGTGTACCCCATTGTTGTCTTGCCAAACCTCAACTTAATCTGGACCCAACTTTTGATTAGATAATTCATTTGTATTATTATACACACTTTTGGAGTGG
>NW_028237499.1:0-21784 GCF_017979445.1 Akebia trifoliata
CTATTGAGAAATATACCATTACCTAACAGAGAAAAGCTCGCAGATGAAGGGAGCCCCCAGCAACAATGTTTCCATTCATTTGGGTTGGGCCTTCCCTACAGGACTACTGTGATTAACTCATTTTTATTTATCAACGAGTTTGGTTGGTGAGAAGAACTTACTAATGTTCACAAGAAGAAGCTCATCGGCAACTCGGATTGAGCTTTCGAAATAGTTCTTAAACCCTAGAAACCATAGATTTTAGGATGAAACGAGGGTTTCTAGTATATCTAACTTCTTCAAACTTCCTTTTCGCTTCAACGGCTAAAAATCAAAATGATTTTGAAATCGAGATGAAGAATCGAAGAATGGAGTTGAAGAAGAGAGAAATTGAGATGAAAAACAAGGGTTTGAGAGAGAAAGATCAGAAGCGAGATTAGGGTTTGTAGTCGAAGATAGGAGCGATGAGGTTTAGTGAAAATTGATTTGTAGATGAAGCTTTGGAAAAATCGAATGAGAGACGTAAGACTTCATCTCAATTAGAATGGGATAAAAGCCGTCTCAAAAAATTGTTCGTGATATGTCATTTTCTTGCAGTGGATGAAAGAATTAAAGATACAAGAAATTGAAAGAGAAATAAGAAATTAGATGAAAACTGTAATTAAATTTAGAATTTCATTGAAAAACAATAAAGAAATTTTACAAATTTTGGAGTTTCATTGGTGGAGTTTCTACTTCATCTTCATCTTATTTTCCAAGATCCCTAATTTTCTTCTCTACTTTCTAAGTCTCCTTTTTTTCTCTTCCTCCCCCATGTTGTGGTGTGTAAGTGTGAGTAAGGGTGTCAATGGATAGTCGAAAATTCGAATCCGACTTGAATTTGAATTTGAATTTGAAAAATCAGATAATTTTATATATTCGAATTAATATCCAATTCAAAATAATATATGTTATACATTATTTTATTTGACTAATTTATTATATAAATAATATAATATATTTTATTTTATTTTATTTTATTTTATTTTTTATTATATGAATAATATATATACATATTTATATAATATATATTAAGTATTTTTTAATAATTAAAATTAGCTGGATAAAGAAAAAATAGGTTTTTTTTTATATACGAATTATTCGAATTCTAATCGGATATTATCCAATATCCATTAAGATAATAGATTCGAATTCGAATTCAAATATCAGATAAAATTTTTTGATTCAGATTCAGATATTGTTGTATCCGAACTAATAAACATCCGTTGACAGTCCTAAGTGTGAGAGAGAGAAATTACAGAATAAATTATGACTAAAGTTTCTCTTTTATCTATAAAATGATAATCTTGGAAAAAACTAGTAACTCCCTCATTTATAAGTAACAATTATTACAAAGTGTTCCTTCACTTATAATTATTACAGAGCACTCCCTCAATTATTTTAAAATAACTTTTCACTTACAATTATTCCAAAGTACTCTCCTTTTCACTTACACTTATAATTATTCCCAAAAATTGCCTTAAGTACAAGAAAATTAAAAAATCCCCCCCTTCATTTACAAATACCCCCAATGAATCTATTAATAAAAATGTAAACCAACCAATTACATACCAAATATGTGTGTCAATTTTATCCTATAACACTCAAATCTCCCCTAACTTCAAAATTTTCAAAAATCAATGTTCTACTTCATTTGTGACCATCTTTTGGTAACCATCACTTAATAGGTGAGACAAGGTGCCTAACTCCTTCTTTGTCCCTCAATCGAACCTTCTTACTTAGTTCTTAGGTATACCTAACCCCTTATGTAAGGATGTCAACGAATAGGTATCCGATCAGATAGTGTTATATCTGAATTCGAATCCGAAAAAAAAAATAATCTATCCGAATTCGAATTCAAATCTGATCGGATATCCCTAACAAACTGACGAATTCGAATCCGAAAAATATATCTGATATCCGATCTGATAAAAAATCCTACAAAATACCATCATCCTTAATCTGTCGGAGTTTGCATAGTCAAAACCCATAGATTTCCTCCAAAAAATCACTCCAACTGGTTCGGATCGAAGAGAGAGAGAGAATATGTACCTAGATGCTCGTCAGTCAGAGAAGACGTGTCAGAGTTCGCACAGTCGAAACTCGAAACCCATAGATTTCCTCCAAAAAATCACTCTGACTGGTTCGGATTGGAGAGAGAGAGAGAGATATAAAATATGTATCTGATGCTCGTCGGCCAGAGAAGACAGTGGTTACGAAGTTCGATCGAAACCCATCGTTACGTCGACTAGTTCTTCACGTTTTAGCTTTTAAGGTGGTTGAGAGAAGATAAAGTTTTAAAAATAAAATTTTGTTGTATAACACGAATACACAGCACCATATATATACATATATAAAAGTTTTGTTCTAAAACATATATATATTATATCGGAGCGGATATTATCAAATCGGATATCGCAATATCCGATTTCGTATCCGAAACTCATTCGAATTTTAAAATGATATCCAAATCCGATATCCGATTTTTTGAATTCAGATTTCGGCCATCCAGTGACACCCCTACCCTTATACATTGATTATAAGTCACTACAAGCAAAGAAAAAAACATGATTTTTTAAAATTCATTTTATGTTATTGTAGACACCCCATTTTTGCACTCGCCTGATTAATCGACTTGTCAACCCGATCACAATGATTCCCAATGATGGATGTGTATTCCATTGCTTTATTTTGTTACCAGATGTGTTTCAGAAATCCAAATGAGGTCTCTCGAACTGACAAAACCTTAGAAACCACGCTACGTTAGGAAAATACAACCCTAGAAACATAGAAATCATCATCTTGCAGACCCAAAAAGAAGTTTCACGATAAAAATCACTAAAAAATTACCAAATTACTAAGGGTCTGTTCTTTACAAAAGCTAGCTCCAACTTCAGAAGTTGGCTTCTAGAAGAAGCAGAAGCCAAGAGTCTGAAAAGCCATATTTAGCAGAAGCTTGTTCGTTACAGAAGCACTGAAGTTAGAAAAACTGTTCGTTTTACAGCTTTTTATTGCTGGATTCTGGTAAAATGACTAGAATACCTTAATGTTGATAATGCACCTAGAATACACAAAAAAATGACCAGAATACAATAAATAAATATATATATATAATAAATTTATATTAAAAAATTATCAAAATAATTATTTTCAATTTAAATAAATATATAAATGTTATAATTTTATCGAAATTTTGACAGCATCTCCTCTTAAAAATGGACATATAAAATTTTCCTGATAAATAAAATACCTGCATAATACACAATCTACTATCCACATAATGGACATTTTTAAACTAAGGTTGCATTCAAACCCATAGAACATATAAAGTGTGATAAAACTACAAATACCCAAAAGTGTGCATGCACTATGAGGTTACCATGGACTAATGAGATAGTACAGGAAATTTGCATATGATTATGAGTGAATAAGTGCACTATTAACAATACCTCTCAAGCAAGTCCATCGTAATGGATTCCTAAACACTACGTGAAAATTTTCAAAATTCGACAGTCTTGACCGTCAAATTGGGCCTTGTCGAAAAAATATTCGACGGTTAAAAATCATAGAATTTAGGGATATAGCAACGGTCGGTCGCAACAGCCGTCGGTATATGGACTAATAGCGACAGCCGCTATTGGCTGTCACTATAGGGTATTTTATTAAAAAATATATCTATATTAAACCTTTAGCTATGGTCGCTGACCGTCACTATAGGGTATTATTTTAAAAAATATATTAGGTCCTCAACTAGAACTCGCCCAATCTAGAAGTCCAAAAAGTAACACCTCTAATTTCAACCAACCACAAAACACATTCAAGCCTCAATCCTACATATGGCAGTTTTTGATTTATCTCTTCCCATTCAACCTAAATGGTAAGATACAAAAAAAAAATGTCAACATAATCAATTATAAAAGGATACTTTAAAATAAAATAAAAAAGCAAGTAATACACCCATCAACACTGTCTAGAAGTAATTACAGAAGCAACCATCCCACTTGGATCATATAGTTCATTGTACAAAGCTGTCGGTGCATTTCTTGAGATAATACACCCATCAACACTGTCCAGCCGCTGAAATAAACTCTTAATATGATCCACGAAGTCCAACCTCTCCAAAATCTGTAGTAGCAATACAAACAATGTTAGCTCTAACCAAGACTTAAGAGAAACCTTTTAACTTAGTAGTTTTAAAGCACTAGATTATAACTGCAACACTAAATGTGGTAGTCAAAAAGAAGAATAAAAAAACATTTCCTGTTATTATTAATGATCAATATTGAAACCCTATTACATAATAATAATTCTTGTGTTGTCTATAACTTGGAGTCATTCACCCAGACTGCTTGAACTAGTCAACAGGAAACAACCACCTCATAAATTCTATTGCTTAAATGTAATAGTAAATTTTGAATAAAAGATAGGTTAGTTTATCTTTCTAAGTAATTTGATGCATAAGAATGGGAAAAAAAAAATATTGTTTTAAGTTTCCCTACAACTGACCTTCTGAGTGGATCCAAAGTGCACTACCGCTTGGGATCCAACTGAAATTATTGCGATTGTCTGCAAAATGGCGCAAAATGATTAATAGACATGCCTTATCACTTGAACGTAGAAAAATACCAAATGAATAAGGTTAGAAGATTCGTTATCATAAGATAAGATTCGTTAACCTTAAGTAAGATTCGATATGTTTTAAATTATCCACAAATATCAAAGAAAAAAAAACTGACCTTTATTCCAGATGAAAACTGTCGATGAAACTCATAATTGTCCTGTAAGAAGACAGGAGATGCTCAAATAAGTATGCAAAAATAATATGTATAACAAAAGGATAAAGGCATTTGTCTGTAAAACTTGCAAAATATATTGTGTCATAATGGACAATCTCCCAAAGTTACATAAACAAGGAACTCATACAATAAATAAGCTTTGAATAAAACACTGAACATTACCTCGAAGACACATTGATTGTCAACAACACCGGTAGGACTCCACTCTGCAAGGTAAGAATCTGAGAATATTCATTGATGCTTCCCAATGAAAGCAACTTGTCCAATGATTCTAACGACAAAAAGTGAAGCAAAATTAGCCTAATCAAGTGCTACTTTGGTATATATCTAAAACAATCATGATTACAAATAAATGATTCAGTTTACCTATGTAAATATGAAATTTATGGTTTCATAAACGAAAAGGAAAATTTCCAAAACCAAAGCTAATAAGCCAAAATCACTAAAATATAAAATAAAATATGAAGTCAAGCATACCCTTCTCTGAGCATGTGGACATGCTGAAGCATCTTGTCAATAATCGTCTCGACTTGGCCATCATAGTAGGCATCTTCCAAAGTCAACAATCTGGTACACATAGCATCACCCGAGGCTAATAAGCCAAAGTTTCAACACTAATAACCTAACCCCATATATATATTTGGTGGGTAAGCTGGACTTGAACCCACATATATTCTTCACATCATTGGATCACAATCAACAATTACTTACATACAAATTTCAATTGGGTGAGTATTGTTTACATAAAAGAAAATGCAATTTAAACTTGGCTAAAATTGCTAAACTTACCCTGAAATCACAAAAATCAACAAAGAGAGAGAGAATATTAAAAGAAAGGTAGAATCAACACTGAAATTACACTATAGGAAGGCTTTTAGTTGTACCTCAGCTAAGATTGTAAGCTTGCATCCTCATAATAAAAAGAAAGAGATGAATCCCCAAAGTGGTAGATCCATAAAATTAATCACATTATCCTACACCTTACTTCAAATTTGATGGAAAGGAAACAATTGTACAATTTCTACCTTGAGTATAACCCAAGCATGGTTTTAAATATCTTCCGAGACCGAGACAACTAGTCCAAGTTGTTTCGGTATCGTTTACCAATGAGACGAGTTGACAAGTTGTTTCAAAGAAATGGTTTGCTCTAATTCTAAGGCGTTTTTTAAAATCTAGTCTGAAACGACTCAAATCAATCGGATATCTCATCCAAAACGTCTTGTCTCGTCTCCTTCGTCAAAATGAGTTTTAAAACCATGAACCCAAGGTTCATATTAAATTAGGTAAACATAACCAATCAACATCTTCTCTTTGTATTGACAATGAATCCATGAAGATCAAACAAAAAAAAAATACCATAGTTCTTAAAGAATCAAGAAAAATAGTTGACAATAAAAGGAAATTGAAAGAGAAATCATACCCTCGAATCTGTCGGACAAAAGAAGCTTATCGTGACTCGTCTGATCAAACAAAACCATGTTGGTCACCTTCTCCTTTTGTTTTCCCTTGCTCCATTTCTGCAAACCAATCACACAATCTTCAAAGAAAATATCAAATAACCCCCAAACATACCTCTTTAAAGAACCCTAATTCGTATTAAAATTTAAAACAATCTAACTAAATAATCAATTCATGCAAACAAAACACCATAATTTCAATAGAAACCAACTCTCAGTCTTCGAAACCAACCAAAGATCTGAAGCAGACAATAAATCTTACATTTTTCTTCAGGTTTGGAGGATGGAGGTGAAGCCTTTTCTTTCCCGCGTCTCAGCCAAGGAAAATTGGGTTTTTGTCCCCTTTTTTTCCCTCAAACCAACAAAGACCTTGACTGGAGAAGTAGAGATTTTATGGTGGTCTGCTACGGAGATGTAGTTAGGAAATCTCTTGAATCTCAAATCAGATCTAACTTTTTCTTCACGTAAGTCAAGTTGAGTTCTTCCTTCTTCTTGTTCACAACATACAGCAAACAGAGAAGAGTTGGCTGATGAGAAATTTTGGGGAAGAAGAAAAGATTACAGAGAGGTGATGCCGTCTGTGTTGAAAGCTTGAAAATCGATAAAATGAAAGAGTTTTTAGGTTTACATCTTCGTTGGAAATTCAAGAAAAAAGAGAGGGTATTTTGGTCATTATACTTCAACCGTTTTTCGGTGATTGGCTTTGCGCAGGAGCAAAACTAAAAAGTCGCCTTTAGACGAATCTTGAAAAGAGCTCATTTTAAGCTTTTTTTGATATTTGAAAGAGTCAAAAGAGCCCAAACGATCAGTGTTAATATGACTTTTTTGGCTTAAAAGCCAAAAAAGCAAAAGGAGCCGGCTTCTGAAGTTGAAACGAACAGCCCCTAAAATACCCCTAACTTCAAAACAACCTTAGAGCTTACGTTACGATTAGGAAAACCCATTCAAATACATAAAACAACAAATCGAAACCAAATAAATCATTTCGCCAATTTTCACAAAATTTGACAAAATTATGAAAATGCCCCTCATAAAGTTCATGACCATTTCACACAAAAAATTTCATAAATGACACAAACTAATATTTCCATTGAATTCCTTACGAAAAATTGATTCTAAAACATCCTAGAACATTAAAAACTGACTTAAAACGTGAAAAGTCCTCTCCGGGGGTAAAACGATAATTTCACAATTTTCATAATTAAAATTTTGAAATTAATAAATAAAATATTAAATAATTAAAGTGAAACATTAATGAAATTAATTTAAAATTTTGAACTACAAAAATCGATCAATCGGGCTCTTATGAAAAATTGTTGAGGGTTCGTGAGATATTTCTTTAAGGACCCCTCCATTTGGGGACCCAAAGAATTAAAGATATAATAAAGGAGGGTTCTCCAAAAATTTAAAGCCAGTTAAGCAAGACTAAGGTCAAGGTATTAAAGTCAATCAAGTGAGACTAAAGTCAATTAAGCAAGACTGAAGTCAAGATATTAAAAGTCAATCAATTAAGACTAAAGTCAAAATATTAAAAGTCAATCAAATAAGACCAAAAGTCATAATAGAGTTCTAATTAAATAATAACTCAATCTAATAGAGTTCTAACTAAAACACAACTCCACCTAAAACAATTCTAATTAAAACACAACTCTACCTAAAACAAGTCTAACTAAAACACAACTCTAATTAAAAGAACTCTAATTAAACACTAACTCTATTAAAATCAACCCCTAAAAAAATCTATAAATAGAGGTGCTCACACCCTATTTTCGTATCAAATAATAAACCCTAAGAGAAGTAGGTCTAAAAGCCCCCTAGCCTCCCATAAACCCTAATTTTGGTACCCCAACTCCTTACCTAACATCCCTTCTTTGATATTAGCTCAAAAAATACCTAAAAGTCCTTCAAAAACACCCCAAAATCCATAACAAACTCGAAGAATTCAGATCCAAAAAAGAAGAGATACCTTGCCTCGGAGATCAAAAATCAAATTCGGAGACAGAACGAAGTAAGAAGTATGGTACAAGGAACAATTTTTGTCGGATCTGAGGGAACAAAGTCTTTACTATCGGAAAGGTATAACTTCTTATTTTTTTATTTTTTTATTATCTAGGTTTTTTAGCAATGTAACCTATTTGGGAAGTTAGTAGAGACTGGTTTTGGCCAGGGGGGGTTGGTGCCTAACACCTTCCAATCCCGTAACATGATCCCCGAATTTAGTTTTTTCTGTTTTAGATTAGTCTTTTATCTATTTAGAGTCATTGATCGGTTTCTAGACCATAATAAGTAGGTGGCGACTCCCAAACCTTAAGGGTCAAAAGCGGATTCGCGCACCCCGCGGATCAACGGCGCTTTCAGTGGCGACTCCGCTGGGGACCTTGAGGATTAGACTTGAAAAGCCCCAAGTATGGAAAGCATTGCTAGTAGAGACCTTTGTTATTTTTTATTTATTTATGTTTTGGGTTTCTTTTTATTATTCTTTTTTTTTTATCTGTCTATGTTTATGGTTTATCCTTCTCTTAGCTCTGTTAGTGATCATTATGTTGAATATTGTGTTTAGCACACCTTTTATGGTTCAATAAAGGGTCATTCGGAATGGTCCTAAATAATGCAAAATTTCAAAGGGACAATTTTATGAAGGATAATGATTAATAGGTCATGGAGATTGTTAAAAAAAAAAAAAATTCTAAGACTATCATCATTCAATTTTTTTTTTAACATGTGTGGATCCATTCTTTGGCGATGTTAGTATTATTTTTTTATTTAAAAAAAAGGGGGATATTTTTTAGGTAAAAAGAGGATATTTTTTACGTACGTGCAAGCAATTTTTTTTTAGTCTTTTAAATTTTTTGTATTAAATTGGCTGGTTAATTTTTCAAAAAAAAAAAATTTAGATTTTCTATGTTGGTCGTGTTGTCCATTGACAAAATAATAATAATAATAATAATAATGAAAAAAAAATGCTTTTTGAGGTTCTGTTATGGGCGTCTTTAATTTTAAGGGTGGTGTGTCCCTAGTAAAAATGGATTTTTAATGTTCAAACCCTTATGTTTTAAAAAAATCAAGTTTTATTTGTTTACTTCATCTCTTCCAATTGGTTCTATCGTCTCCAACAGAGACCAACTGATCTAAATAAAAGACTGATTGGTTTGGTCTATCTAAGCCGATCGTCTTGAATCCTTCAACCTAATCGGTTTACGATCTTAACCCCTCAAAGAGAACGTGTGATTTTTTCGCTTGAAATCGTTAACCAACTCATCGTTTCTCAAAGAACTTCTAGGGTTTTCCAATCGATGGAGAAACTTTGATTCGAAAAGAAAGGGTGAGATCTCTACCAGTTTTTTTTTTTCTTCAAACCATGTGATTCTTTGGTTCAACGTTACGTTTCTTGGAGGGAGACAAATCTGAAACAATCTCTCCTTTGATAGTCTTCTGTTACCTTGGAAAGACAAAAGTTTGGGTAAATAAACGATGAGCTTGATTGGAAGGGAAACGTCTTCTTCGATTGTTCTCTTAATCCAAAGTAATTATGTGCACGATTCTTGAAAATTGGAAAGAAAATGGCATCATTGCCTTTCAGTGCTAGAGATCAAATGTGCTCCTCTGCTTGGTTTCAAAAGAAACATAAAAAGTTTGAACTAATGTTGCTAGTAGCAACACACATAAAAAAAAAATTCGTTGTAATCATGGTACATGGGTGGTGTG
Source organism: Akebia trifoliata (assembly GCF_017979445.1). Lineage (NCBI taxonomy): Eukaryota > Viridiplantae > Streptophyta > Magnoliopsida > Ranunculales > Lardizabalaceae > Akebia > Akebia trifoliata. The sequence goes on from NW_028237499.1 coordinate 9,977, forward strand.
TGTTGGCAGCCACACTTTTAAACAAAGAGCAAACGTGCTCTCTGTTTGGTTTCAAAAGAAACAGAAAAAGTTTTGAACATAAATTTTTTTTTTTTTTGTTGTAATCATGGTACATGGGTGGTATGTGTTGGCAACCACACTTTTAAACAAAGAGCAAACGTGTTCCTCTGTTTGATTTAAAAAAGAAAAAAAAATGCTGAACTAACGTTGCTGGTGGCAACACACATAAAAAAAAAAAAATTTGTTGTGATCATGGTGCATAGGTTGTGTATGTTGGCTGCCATACTTTTAAAGAAAAAATAATAAAAACGGAGAGTAGTGCGAGTGTAGCCGGCAAGCAAAATTTGGGAATTGTTTTCTTCACAAAGTTAGTAGGATTTTAAATCTTGCTAACATCTTTGACCACCCCACTTTTAAAAAAAAAAGTTAAATGAGTTAAAATGTTTTGTGTGTGCCGCCAACTAAAAAAATAAAATAAAAAAGTGTGAGTCGTGTGGTGGTGGTGGTAGCATGATGTGGATTGTGTGTGTTAGCAAAAAATGAAAAAAAAAAAAAAAAAAAAGATCGCTTTTCTTACTAAGGTAGTAAGATTTCAAATCTTGTTAAAGATTTTTATCTCACCACGTGGCATTTAAGAGCATGATCCAATACCATATGCTTATGGCGGATAAAATTTTAGGAATGTTTAAAAGAAAAATTTCAAGAAATTTTTTTTCAATTTTTATTTCGAATGTTGATCTTAGATTTCATCGCCATCAATTTTCAAAACCTTGGATCTAGATTAAAAAAAAATTGAATTTTATTGTTGGATCTAAATTTTTTCCATCAAATCTAACAAGACTATGGTATTGGATTACCAATGAGATGATCACGTTCGTTTATTGACCCTAAGTAAATTTTGAAATCTTTTTGTGTGGGTCAAATCAAATTACTTTTCAAAAAAAAAAAATTTTGCATAGATTGATCGATGATTAATTATTTTTGGGTTATCCTGGTTGATTAATCATTTTTGTTTTGCCCTATCTTGACTGATTACCTGTCTGATATGCCATAATCATAATTGATATATATCTTTGATGTGCGTGCATTGATCTTGATTGATGTTATGGATATTTATGCTTTATGATCATGTTTTTTTTTTTAATATCCATATTATGATGATTTGATCTGACCCATGGGCCCATGTGTTTGAAAAGGTCCCGGGCACACCCCACCCTGTTCTGCACACATCACATGCACGTTTATTGTTTTGCATACTTACACGTCCCATATAGCCAACGTGGCACTAGTGCGTGGCCCGGTCTCCTCGGAGATGCGACGTCATTCATGAAAATCACAACTCCAGTCATGTACCTTAAGGTATATCAAACTGGGGCATCAATACCGTCTGATCAGGTGATTCTGAGAGGTATATTGATGCACCCAGGCTGGAGTGACCTGAGCCTTTGACCTATTGTGAGCCACACAGTCACATGTCCCGATTGCCAACGTAGTACTAGTACGTGGTCGGTCTTCTCGTGGGATGCCAAACCATTTATGAAAGCTACAACTCTTGACTCGTACCCATAGGTATGTAAAAGATAATCTGAGTATATCAATTGCACTTCTTGGTCAAAATCGGTGCCTAAACAAGATCTTGCCCCACTGTACCCTACTGTATGAGAGGGATAGACTACGTCTATTCTAGACGAAAGGTATTTAAGTGGGCCCTTGCTCAGCATTGTGCGCCACCTCTCAATTGGAGATCAAATTGGCTGTTTTTGGCTTCAGAAAAGTGAGTTGAAGTTTTAGATTATCGCTTATACGGTATATTAAACCAAGTCATCACGTATCGAGAGGTATATAGGTGTGCTTGGGCAAGAGTGGCTAGATAAAAATGCATTGCACGTAGTAAGCCTAGAGTCTAGAAACTTTCCCTGTAGGTCACGACTCGAACTTATCGTGGGTGTTCCCGGATTGCTCTATTTAATCCAACCAAAAGGTAAGTGGGTGGATCGGTCCATACCGCACCAATTAAACCCGTAATATCGGTCAAACTCAATAAACTTAATTGATGAGACATACTGGTCAATATCAAGTTAAACCAATTAGCCCCATTGGTAAATGGATCTTATGGATCAACAGATGAACCGGTTGAACTAATTGGCTTAAATATTAGATGAAATGGTGCAAGTGGAATATTCAGATCCATTGAGTCAAACCGGTCCAAACTCAAATGGGTACATAGTCCCAATCACCTTGCATCAACCAGTTTAATTCAATGGACTGAATATTTCATACTTAACAAGATCAATAAATCATATTCATGTAATATTTCTTGATCGAAATATTTCATTGGTTAGAGATTTTGAATCTAGGGATTAACTTAACCCATGCTATCAAGAGAAACATCTATTTATTAAAAGTCTACTCTAGGATCCATAACTAGTAATCCACCTTTAATGGGGTTTTCAGGGTTATCATTGCACCCAAACTCAAGCGTCCACCTCCTAGTTGGAGTCGTAAGTCCAGTCAGTTAGAACGAACGTTGGTACCAAGTCAACATGCAGAAATGACTTCAGAATCTGAGCTCACAGAAATCCGTAAGATTTTGGCAGCCTTTGCCAATGATATCAACAGTATAAAGGGCAAAGTGGAAGTCTTAAAACAGATTTCAGAATCAACTAGCAATCCCATTGATGATCCTAAAGGAAAAAGGATAGAAGAAAATACAACGAGACATGCCCATGAAGTCTTCGAACTCGATGGAGACGAAGAGTATGCTGATGAGAATCCAGTATTAGCCAACAGAATGTCCCAATTGGAGTCAGCTATGAAGAGTATAAAGGGTATTGATGAAATTGTAGCAGGCATTGAAGCTCTGAACCGCATCCCTAGAATCCATTGCCGGAGAAGTTTGTGATGCCTGAAATGGATAAATTTAGTGGGACAGGATGTGCGAAAACACATCTTAAGGTGTATGTTACTAACATGCGCACTATGGGGCTCAACGACGAATATATGACATTATTGTTTCAAAGAACATTATCAGGATCAGCACTACGTTGGCTAATGTCTCAAGATCCAGTTACTGTGGGTACATGGGAGAACATGTCAAAGGCCTTCTGGCATCAGTATAAATACAGTACTGAGATTGAGACCTCAAGAAGGGATTTGGAAGCAACTAAACAGAAAAATGGGGAGACATTCACTGATTTCATTGGTCGTTGGAGGGCCAAGGCTGCACAAATGTGGGATAGACCTTCAGAGAAAGAACAAGTGGCTATTATCTTAAAAAACCTCTCGCAAGGGTATGTCCGACATCTAGTCTCCCAATACCTTCCTACATTCGAGTCTCTATTGCAACCTGGTAGCCAATTGGAAGATGCTTTCGCTTCCGGAATCCTTTCCAATCCTTCGGACAACAAGTTCAAAAAGCCTTTCACCAATTCCAAGTCTAGCGCTGATCACACCTATGTAGCCCATACGTCTACTACACCCGTACAATCTACTATCTTGCCTAGTAACCAAGTTAATCCTAATCAACCTCGACCACGTAGAAAATTCACCAATCTTGGTATGCTTTTGAGTATTGTCTTTCAAAAATTATTAAATAAAGGGCTCATTGCACCTCTCCAACTTCGACCTTTACCAAATCCACTCCCCACTTCTCACAATCCCAACCTATTTTGTGAGTTTCACCAAAATTTCGATCATCTTACTGATCGTTGCATCGCTCTTCGTCATACAGTTCAAGACCTCATTGATGCCAAAAAAGTTATTGTCCCTGCCCCTGAGCAGTCAAATGTTACTACCAACCCTCTACTCATTTACCAACCTCCTCAGACTTTGAACATGGTATCCAATACTCAACTCTCGTTTAACCCAATCCTTCTCATCCAATCAGTCAATCATAAACCTCTTAGCCCCCCTTTTACCATAGTGACGGCTCCTAATGAGGTTTTCACCACCAAATGCAGTCTTGGCCAAGAGAGAAGAAGTAAGTCTGAAGAATGCAAAGAATCTGAAGAAGAAGACTCAGTCCAATCGCTTGGAAATAGTTCATCGAGTCCTCAGTTTGTAATCAAGCCCGTTGTGGGTAATTGTCTTTAGTTGTTTATGAGTCTTTAGTCCAGTTATTTCCATCAATTCAGTAATTAAGTCTGTCTTTTTATTTCTTATTTTGTTCTAGTCAAGTTAGTTTGTCGAGTCTGCAATGGTGTCAGTCGCCCTATCTAAATTTAATTGAATAAAGAAAATTTTTGAATACCTTGAGCGCATTAACGAGTTAACTAATAACTGGCTTCAAAGAGAAATTCTTCTAATAAGGAACCCCCTCTTGAATGAGAAGATAAATGTCTTGCTCGAGGAACTAAAGGTCATTGACCTCGAAACATAAATAATTCCCAAGAAATTCAGATTGGAACTATCTTATTCCCAGAGGAGCACAACGAGATGATGAATTTATTCAGAAAATTCAAAAGACTTGCTTACATGGTCCTATGAGGATATGTCGGTTAAATTTGGAGTGTTGTTCAACATGAAATATATACTTATCCTGTGAGAACACCACATATACAAACCAGAATAGACTGACATAGTCAGAGGAGGGATTATAAAATCTATCGGTGCTGAAATTTTAAAATCGATGGAATAGTTGAAGCAGCCAGTAAATATCTCAAGACAATTATTGTGAAAATATGTCAATCACACATCACACCGGGACTGACCAAAGAAGTTACCATTTGCATTATGGACATATTACACTTCAATACAGTCTTCTACTAGAGTCACTCTAGTATATGATATGAAAGCAATCTTACCGGTTAAAAGGGAAAATCCTGTATCTCAATGTCTTGATGGAAGTTAATTTTTAGAAACAGATTGGGTATGTTAATGGAGAAGAGTCACTCGCATGTTTGATAAGAAACTCAAAGTTCATCACTTATGAGTCAATGATCTAAAGCATCAGACTACCCAAGAAAAAAAAAATTGAGTATTCTTCCTCGATCCTAGAAAGTTTGAACCCAATTGGAGAGATTCAATCATTAAGGAAATATTATCTGGAAAAACTGTTAGACTTCAAAATCATGATGGAATATAATTACCAGAACCGACCAACCTTTTCCGAATCAAACGGTACTACATTTAAGGAGGCCATCTTTGGCCAAATCAATTCTCCTGTTACCCAGTTCAATATATCCTTTCTCAACCCCTTTGCAGCCTTTTCAAAAAGAAAAATTATGTTTTTTTCTTTCTCAGCCCGATCACTTAACCTAGGGGAGGGAAGCTTCGAACTACGTTTTAGTCTAATCCCAAAATTCTGGGGTACGTAAGCAACCTGAGAAGTTACTTCAGGCCCGACCACATCAAAATAAAAAAATATATTTCCCACACAATAAAAAAATCAAGAAAAAATTCAAAAGAAAAGAAATATCATCCAAAATAGGGAAAAAATTTAAAGAAAAAGAAATAATTTAAAAGGAAATGCCACACAAGGGCCATTCGGGTTTTTGAGCCTCAAAATTCCTTTCTTTTTATACCCAGTCCTAAGCCTACCCATGAAAGTCCTCCTAAGTACCGTGCGAGAAGTCAAGGAAGATATCAAAGCATGATCAGACAGCAACTCCAGAAGTTCAGAAGGGAAGAAGAAGAAAAAAGTCTGCTAAGTTGAAAACCCAATAAGGGCGGCTTAGGTAAAAATTAAGGTAAGCTCGCAAGGTTGAAAATCTGAAAGGACAACCTTGGCAACAATCAGAGCAAAGAAAAGAGAAAAAATTGTAAGCTCGCTAGATCGAAAACCTAAAAAGGTGATCTAGGCAAAAGCTAGAGCATGCTTGCTAGATTGAAAACCTGAAAAGGCAATTTAGGCAAAACTCAGAGTAACCAATAAAAGAAAATCTTCGTTGAGTTGAGAAGCTAAAAAAACGGTCCGAGCCGAAACATCAGAAGTCCGAATGATTAAGTTTCAATACCCAGTTTGAACCAAATATAGACTCAGTGGATACAAGTATCTCGTCTATGATTGATCTGAAAAATTTTATGTCCCTAGGCGAACCGACGGGAAGAAGGAACAAATTCTATGATGAATTTCAGAAAGAAATATTTTGTTCCAATATCTTTGAACCTGACTCAAAATCTTCAATATAAAAAGTCAAAATTAAAAGTTAAACCTTTATTGCGCTTGCGATAATCAAGGATTTCAAATTTTCATAACAAGGGCACTTCCTTTTTCTAAAGAGTACAGTTTCTCCCCTTACACTAGGGGCATTCGTTTTTAGATTATATTCAATTATCCCCAGTGCAATGTTCCCTATCAAACTAGGGGCATTTTGGTTCTGAAACCTGGTCAATTCCAACTCCAAAGGATAAGGTTAACTTTGAATTAAAGGTTACCCTCTTGATAGTAATTTTGAAAACTCCTAAGATTCAAAGAGAGTTAAAATGTTTACTGGACCTTCATAAAATTCAACTTTTTATTAAATTCAAATGCGAGGTTAATCTCCTGTTCGTTCCCCCAAAAATTAGTTCATTACTCTTTCACTCCGAGTAGGTAGAGTAGGACTCCCAAAATAATTAATTCATTACTCTTTCACTCCGAGTAGGTAAAGTAGAACTTCCCAAAATAATTAGTTCATTACTCTTTCACCCTGGGCAGGTAGAGTAGAACTTCTAAAAAAGAAAATTAGTTCATTACTCTTTCACTCCGAGTAGGTAGAGTAGAACTTCCCAAAAAAATTAGTTCATTACTCTTTCACCCTAGGCAGGTAGAGTAGGACTCCCAAAAAGCTTAGTTCATTACTCTTTCACTCCGAGGCAGGTAGAGTAGGACTCCCAAAAAGCTTAGTTCATTACTCTTTCACTCCGAGTAGGTAGAGTAGAACTTCCCAACAAAAATTAGTTCATTACTCTTTCACTCCGAGTAGGTAGAGTAGAACTTCCAAAAAAAAAATTAATTCATTAATCTTTCACCCTGGGCAGGTAGAGTAAGACTCCCGAAAAGCTTAGTTCATTACTCTTTCACTCCGAGTAGGTAGAGTAGAACTTCATAAAAAAAATTAGTTCATTATTCTTTCACTCCGAGTAGGTATAGTAGAACTTCCCAAAAAAATTAGTTCATTACTCTTTCACCCTGGGCAGGTAGAGTAGGACTCCCAAAACAATTAGTTCATTACTCTTTCGCTCCGAGTAGGTAGAGTAGAACTTCCCAAAATAATTAGTTCATTACTTTTTTACTCCGAGTAGGTAGAGTAGAACTTCCAAAAAAAATTAGTTCATTACTCTTTCACCCTAGGCAGGTAGAGTAGGACTCCCAAAAAGCTTAGTTCATTACTCTTTCACTCCGAGGCAGGTAGAGTAGGACTCCCAAAAAGCTTAGTTCATTACTCTTTCACTCCGAGTAGGTAGAGTAGAACTTCCCAACAAAAATTAGTTCATTACTCTTTCACTCCGAGTAGGTAGAGTAGAACTTCCAAAAAAAAAATTAATTCATTAATCTTTCACCCTGGGCAGGTAGAGTAAGACTCCCGAAAAGCTTAGTTCATTACTCTTTCACTCCGAGTAGGTAGAGTAGAACTTCATAAAAAAAATTAGTTCATTATTCTTTCACTCCGAGTAGGTATAGTAGAACTTCCCAAAAAAATTAGTTCATTACTCTTTCACCCTGGGCAGGTAGAGTAGGACTCCCAAAACAATTAGTTCATTACTCTTTCGCTCCGAGTAGGTAGAGTAGAACTTCCCAAAATAATTAGTTCATTACTTTTTTACTCCGAGTAGGTAGAGTAGAACTTCCCAAAAAAATTAGTTTATTACTTTTTCACCCTGGGCAGGTAGAGTAGGACTCCCAAAAAGCTTAGTTCATTACTCTTTCACTCCGAGTAGGTAGAGTAGAACTTCCAAAAAAAAATTAGTTCATTACTCTTTCACCCTGGGCAGGTAGAGTAGGACTCCTAAAAAGCTTAGTTCATTACTCTTTCACTCCGAGTAGGTAGAGTAGAACTTCATAAAAAAAATTAGTTCATTATTCTTTCACTCCGAGTAGGTAGAGTAGAACTTCCCAAAAAAATTAGTTCATTACTCTTTCGCTCCGAATAGGTAGAGTAGAACTTCCCAAAATAATTAGTTCATTACTCTTTCACTCCAAGTAGGTAGAGTAGAACTTCCCAAAATAATTAGTTCATTACTCTTTCACTCCGAGTAGGTAGAGTAAAACTTCCCAAAAAAATTTATTCATTACTCTTTCACCATTGGCAGTTAGAGTAGGACTCCCAAAAAGCTTAGTTCATTACTCTTTCACTCCAAGTAGGTAGAGTAGAACTTCCCAAAATAATTAGTTCATTACTCTTTCGCTCCGAGTAGGTAGAGTAGAACTTCCCAAAATAATTAGTTCATTACTTTTTTACTCCGAGTAGGTAGAGTAGAACTTCCCAAAAAAATTAGTTTATTACTTTTTCACCCTGGGCAGGTAGAGTAGGACTCCCAAAAAGCTTAGTTCATTACTCTTTCACTCCGAGTAGGTAGAGTAGAACTTCCCAAAAAAATTAGTTCATTACTCTTTCACCCTGGGCAGGTAGAGTAGGACTCCTAAAAAGCTTAGTTCATTACTCTTTCACTCCGAGTAGGTAGAGTAGAACTTCATAAAAAAAATTAGTTCATTATTCTTTCACTCCAAGTAGGTAGAGTAGAACTTCCAAAAAAAAATTAGTTCATTACTCTTTCACCCTGGGCAGGTAGAGTAGGACTCCTAGAAAAATAAGCTCATTACTCTTTCACCCAGGGTAGGTAGAGTATAACATTTAACTTTTTCTTAACTGTTGTTCAGATTTGTCTCAAATCTCATTCAAATTTTCTCGAGTTTTGTTTTACTTAGATTTTACTCAATTTCACACAGTGCACACACTTGCACATTTGTTCTTTTAGTCAAGGAGAATTTTTTAAAATTCAAGGATCTGACACTGTCAGTGAGAGCTCTCGCTCAAGGACCTGACAACTTTTTAGTTCGGGGAGAGCTTTACCTTCAAGGATCCGAACGCCTCGACGAATTGCTAAATCAGGCTGCAAAATGAACTGTCACTAGCTTTGGCATTCAGATATCGTATTATCTACCAAAATAGATTTGCTATCTAGTTTACTTCAACCCTCTGCCAAAGAGGGGCATCTATAGACACCCCATTTTTGCATTCGCCTGATTAATCAACTCGTCAACCCGATCGCAATGATTCCCAATGATGGATGTGTATTCCATTGGCTTTATTTTGTTACAAGATGTGTTTCAGAAATCCAGATGAGGTATCTCGAATTGACAAAACCTTAGAAACCACGCTACGCTAGGAAAATACGACTCCAGAAACATAGAAATCATCATCTTGCAGACCCAAAAAGAAGTTTCACGATAAAAATTACTAAAAAATTATCAAATTACCAAAATACCCTTAACCTCAAAACAACCCTAGAGCTTACGTTACGATTAGAAAAACCCATTCAAACACATAAAACAACAAATCAAAATCAAATAAATTATTTCGCCAATTTTCACAAAATTTGACAAAATTACGAAAATACCCCTCATAAAGTTCATGACCATTTCACACAAAAATTTCATAAATGACACAAACTAATATTTCCATTGAATTCCTTACGAAAAATTAATTCTAAAACATCCTAGAACATTAAAAACTGACTTAAAACGTGAAAAGTCCTCTCCCGGGGTAAAACGATAATTTCACAATTTTTATAATTAAAATTTCAAAATTAATAAATAAAATATTAAATAATTAAAGTGAAACATTAATGAAATTAATTTAAAATTTTGAACTACAAAAATCGATCAATCGGGCTCTCATGAAAAATTGTTGAGGGTTCGTGAGATATTTCTTTAAGGACCCTTCCATTTGGGGACCCAAAGAATTAAAGATATAATAAAGGAGGGTTCTCCAAAAATTTAAAGCCAGTTAAGCAAGACTAAGGTCAAGGTATTAAAGTCAATCAAGTGAAACTAAAGTCAAAATTAAAGTCAATTAAGCAAGATTGAAGTCAAGATATTAAAAGTCAATCAATTAAGACTAAAGTCAAAATATTAAAAGTCAATCAATTAAGACTAAAGTCAAAATATTAAAAGTCAATCAAATAAGACCAAAAGTCATAATAGAGTTCTAATTAAATAATAATTCAATCTAATAGAGTTCTAACTAAAACACAACTCCACCTAAAACAATTCTAATTAAAACACAACTCTACCTAAAACAAGTCTAACTAAAACACAACTCTAATTAAAAGAACTCTAATTAAACATTAACTCTATCAAAATCAACCCTTAAAAAAATCTATAAATAGAGGTGCTCACACCCTATTTTCGTATCAAATAATAAACCCTAAGAGAAGTAGGTCTAAAAGCCCTCTAGCCTCCCATAAACCCTAAATTTGGAGTCCCAACTCCTTACCTAACATTCCTTCTTTGATTTTAGCTCAAAAAACACCTAAAAGCCCTTCAAAAACACCCCAAAATCCATAACAAACTTGAAGAATTCAGATCCAAAAAAGAAAAGATACCTTGCCTCGGAGATCAAAAATCAAATCCGGAGACAGAATGAAGCAAGAAGTACGGTACAAGGAACAATTTTTGTCGGATCTGAGGGAACAAAGTCTTTGCTATCGGAAAGGTATAACTTCTTATTTTTTTATTTTATTATTATCTAGGTTTTTTAACAATGTAACCTATTTGAGAAGTTAGTAGAGTTCGGCTTTGACCGGGCGGGGTTGGTGCCTAACACCTTCCAATCCCGTAACATGATCCCCGAATTCAGTTTTTTCTGTTCTAGATTAGTCCTTTATCTATTTAGAGTCATTGATCGGTTCCTAGACCATAATAAGTAGGTGGCGACTCCCAAATCTCAAGGGCCAAAAGCGGATCCGCGCACCCCGCGGATCGAAGACGCTTTTAGGTATCTATTCACGCATTAAACATTAAATGGTGACAACTCATAAACTCTGGTAAAGTCAAATATTTTTTAACCTCAAGTATTTACCCCAACAATATGAGTTAGAAAATCTACTAAGTACCTAAGGAAACGATGGGAAAATATGGACTTTTAATTACTTAACAAACCTTTAAGAGAACCCATGAAAATATTAAAGTATTTAGAAGAAAAAAAATTAAATTAGCCCATAGTTTTTAAACTCAGTATCACATCTCGTCTCGTTCAGCTCCGATACCAAGTTGACTCGCATGATACATCTCGTCTCATTCGACATTGAGACAATGGTTTTTAACTATTTAAAAAATCTGAAAAATGCTGAAAAAAAATCAGAAATGATTCCTATTAAAAATTAAATCCAAAAAATATAAAATAAAAAAAAATCGATTCGGGGGTGAAAGAATAGAAGGTTGAGGCTTTAACTCATTTTTCTTGGTTAACTCGGATAAGATTTTAAAAATCTTGTCCAATACATCCCATTTAACTCGTGAGTTAATCATTTTTTGCATTGTCTCGTTTATATCGCCTGAGATATTAGAAAATATTGTCCAAGACGACTTACTTATATACAGTCGTCTCAAAATACTTTGTGAGTTGGCTTCGTTTAGCTTCGATATCGAGTTAACTTGGGCAGTACGTCTCGGTCTCGGACGAGTTTAAAATCATGGTCTAGCCTAAGACCGTTGAAAGAACAAGTGAAAGACAAAAAATAAGAAGAACTTATTGTATTCATGGATGAAGTATTGAGTTACACACTCTCTCTTCTGTCACAATTCTAAAATTTTTTAAAAATAGAAGGAAATTTAGAACCTTGGGATTGTTTGGATACCTGGAACAGAACTACTGTTCCAAAGAA
>NW_028237500.1:0-21193 GCF_017979445.1 Akebia trifoliata
GCTATTCATTGAAGACCATAGTGTTTTAGTGGTCGGTTGAGAAAGGGATCCCAAATCCTCAGTCTGTAATCAAACCGCTATTGGGGTTCTGTCAAATTATCATGTAATCAGTCCTGTGTTGCATGTCAAGGCTGGGTCTGTCGGTCCCATTAGTCCTGTTCAGTCTGACATGCTAGTTGAGTCATTTATTACAGTTGAGTCATTTATTTCTGCTGAGTCTATTGCTTCTAGGAAGTCTATTTTTCCTGCTGAGTCGAGTAAGTCTGTCAAGTCTGCAATGAGTCCTGTTACCCCATCTCTTTTTAATGAAATGAAAGAAATTTTTGATTACTCCGAGCGCAATAATAATTCAACTAATAATCTGGCTTCGGAGGGAGAATCTTCTGACGAAGAACCTCCCCCTGAAATAATCAAATTACTTGAACAAGAAGAGGAACGTCAGGCTCAACCTCTAATAGAGGAAGTAGAGGTTATTAACCTCGAACAAAAGAAAGTCCTCAAGAAATCCGTATATAGGGTCACTTTATCTCCTGATGAACAAAGGGATAATAGATTTACTCAGAAAGTTCAAAGACGTATTCGTTGGTCTTACGAGGATATGCCGGGGGTAAGCACAGACATTGTCCAACATCGGATTCCGTTGTATCCTGATGCTCGCCCAATCAATAGAAAACAGAAACTTCGACGTATGAAGCCGGAATGGACTTTGAAAATCAAAGAAGAAGTTACGAAGCAGATTAACGCTGGATTTTTGGAAGTAGTAGAATACCCTGAGTGGATTGCTAATGTCGTTCCGATACCGAAAAATGATGGAAAAGTTAGAATGTGTGTGGATTTTAGGGACTTAAACAAAGCAAGCCCAAAAGATAGTTTTCCTTTACCACACATAGATGTTCTAGTAGACAGTACAGCAGGACACGCGTTGTTGTCCTTCATGGATGGATTTTCGGGGTACAATCAGATAAAAATAGATCCTCGAAATATGCAAAAGACGTCGTTCATCACGTAGTGGGGAACCTTCTGCTATAAGGTCAAGCCTTTTGGTTTGAAGAACGCAGGAGCTACCTCTCAAAGAGCAGCCACGACTTTACTACATGACATGATACACAAAGAGGTCGAAGTCTATGTAGATGATATGATAGTCAAATCCAAAGAACGACTAGGGCATGTTACAACATTAGAAAATTTTCTCACAAGGATTCAAAAGTATCAACTCCGCCTCAACCCACAGAAATGTGTATTCGGAGTAACTTCTGGAAAGCTGTTGGGATTTGTAGTCAGTCAGAGAGGAATAGAAGTAGATCCTGTAAAGATTAAAACTATCCAAGAGATGCCATCGCCCGACACTGAAAAGCAGATTCGAGGTTTTCTGGGCAGAATCCAGTATGTTAGCAGGTTCATCGCTCAACTCACCAACGTCTGCGAACCTATTTTCAAGCTTCTCAAGAAGAATGAACCAACAGTTTGGAATGAGCAATGTCAAAAGGCTTTCGACCAAGTCAAGGAGTATCTCTTAAACCCGCCTATTTTGGTTCCACCCACACCAGGCGAACCACTTCTTCTTTATCTGTCAGTCACAGAAGAAGCTATGGGATGCATGCTTGCACAGTATGACAAAGATACTTGTAAAGAAAGGGCCATCTACTACATCAGCAAGAACATGTTAGAATATGAACGAAAGTATTCGTCTCTCGAAAAAACTTGCTTAGCATTGGTATGGGTTACTCAGAGACTCCGGCACTATATGCTGTCTCATTCAATTTTCCTGTTATCTCGGATGGATCCTCTCAAGTATCTTTTCGAGAAATCGGCATTGACAGGGAGAACCGCACGATGGTTACTGTTGTTATCAGAGTTTGACATCAGGCATGTTACGCAGAAATCCATCAAGGGGAGAGCTGTAGCAGAATACTTGGTAGATCACCCTGTAGTAGAAGGAATAAGGCCTGTCGATCAATTCCCAGATGAGAACATCTTGCACGTTAAAGAAGAACCGCAGAACCAAACATGGCAGTTATACTTTGATGGAGCGGCCAATCAAAATGGGTATGGAATAGGGGCAGTCTTGTTATCTCCAGAAGGGTGTCATATTCCTATCGCTATTAAGTTAGCTTTTTCGAACACTAATAACACGGCTGAATATGAGGCGTGCATCGCAGGGCTCGAAACTGCTTTGAACTTGGGTATTACAGAAATTGAAGTTTTTGGGGATTTAGCCTTGGTCATACATCAGTAATTGAAAGAATGGAAGACTAGGGATGAAAAGTTGAAAGCCAATCATGAGTATTTGCTAAACTTAGTCAGTAAGTTTAAAGCTATCCTATTCCAGCACTTGTCAAGGGAGGATAACAGATTTGCTGACTCCTTAGCAACTTTATCTTCAATGATCCATTTACCCCCTGGCATGGAATTAAGGCCGATCACTGTTGAAGTCAAAGACAAACCAGCATACTGCCATCAGATCAACATTACTACTCGATTATCCGATGGAAAGCCATGGTACACAGACATAAAGAAAGTGTTGGAGAAACAAGAATTTCCGGAAGAAGCATCAAGGAAAGAACGACAGACCCTACTAAGATTAGCATCTCAATTTATCCTGTGCGCAGGAAGCTTATACAAAAGGTCTTATGATGGGATTCACTTGTCGTGTGTTGATGAAGATCAAGCTGAACAGATAATGATTGAACTACATTCAGGAGAATGTGGCCTTCACATGAGTGGAAAAATGTTAGCTAAGAAGATTATGTGACAAAGATTCTACTGGCCCACGATGGAAACGGATTGTCATCACATGGTCAAAACCTGTCATAAGTGCCAAATACATGCAAACCTGATACATGTGTCACCATCTCAATTAGTGGGTCTGACTTCACCATGGCCATTCTCAGTCTGGGGAATTGACATTATCTGTAAAATATCGCCTAAGGCATCAAACGGGCACGAATACATCCTGGTTGCCATCGATTATTTTACCAAATGGGTCGAAGATGCCTCTTATGCTGTCCTCACTGCGTCTCGAATTGCAAAGTTTATTCAAACGAACATCATCAGTCAATATGGGGTACCTTCAGAGTTGATCTCTGATAACGGGTCGCACTTCAAAGCTGAGGTTATCAAATTGTGTTCAAAGTTCAAAATCTCACACCATAAATCATCTCCTTACCGACCTCAGACTAATGGAGCAGTCGAAGCAGCTAATAAGAATATTAAGACTATCCTCAGGAAAATTTGTCAATCACATCGAAATTGGTCAGAAAAACTGTCGTTTGCCTTATGGGCATATCGAACTTCAGTTCGATCCTCCACTGGAGCTACTCCCTACTCCTTAGTGTATGGCATGGAAGCCGTCTTGCCAGTTGAAATGGAGATTCCGTCTCTCAGGGTTCTGTTAGAAAGTTAGTTGTCAGAAGCAGATTGGGTTCGCCAACGGTATGAAGAGTTGAATTTGATCGAGGAAAAATGACTAAAAGCATTGTATCACGTGCAAGCTTATCAAAGAAGAGTCGCTCGTGTGTTTGACAAGAAAATCAAGGCCCGTCACTTACAAGTCGGGGATTTAGTACTCAAAGAGAACAGGACACCTATTTTTGATCCCAGGGGGAAGTTCAAACCAAATTGGGGTGGTCCGTTCATCGTCAAAGAAATATTACCAGGAAAAGCTGTCAGACTTCAAGATTATGATGGAATCGAATTACCAGAACCAACCAACCTTGACCAAATCAAACGGTACTACATTTAAGAAGGCCATCTTTGGCCGAATCAACCCTCATATTACCCAGTTACCCAGTCCAAATATCCTTTTTCAACCCCTTTGCAACCTTTTCAAAAATAAAAATTATGCCTTTTTCTTTCTCAGCCCGATCACCTAACCTAAGGAGGGAAGATTCGAACTACATTTTGGTCTAATCCCAAAATTCTGGGGTACGTAGGCAACCTGAGAAGTTACCTCAGGCCCAACCACATCAAAATAAAAAAATGTATTTCCCACACAATATAAAAAAAAAATCAAGGAAAAATTCAAAAGAAAAGAAATATCATTCAAAGTGGGAAAGAAAATTCAAGAAAAAAAATAATTTAAAAGGAAATGCCACACAAGGGGCATTTGGGTTTTGAGCCTCAAAATCCCTTTCTTTTTATACCCAGTCCCAAGCCTACCTATAAAAGTCCTCCTAAGTACTGTGCGAGAAGTCAAGGAAGATAGCAAAGCATGATCAGACAGCAACTCCAGAAGTGCAGAGGAGAATAAGAAGATAAAAAAAATGATGAAGCCTGCTAAGTTGAAAACCCGAAAAGGGCGACTTAGGCAAAAATTAAGGCAAGCTCGCAAGGTTGAAAATCTAAAAGGACAACTTTGGCAACAATTAGAGCAAAGAAAAAAGAGAAGAGCTCGCTAGATCGAAAATCTGAAAAGGCGATCTAGGCAAAAGCTAGAGCAAGCTCGCTAGATTGAAAACCTGAAAAGACGATCTAGGCAAAAATTAGAGCAATAAAGAAAAAAACAGAAGAAAATCCCAAGCTGAGAGCGGTCCGAGCTGAAACATTAGAAGTCCGAGCTGAAACATCAGAAGTCCGAATAATCAAGTTCAATACTTCGCTTAAACCAGGTATAGACTCAGAAGTCACAAGTGTCTTGTCTACGATCGATCTGAAAATGTTTACTCCCCCGAGTGAACCAAGGGAAATAAGGGTGAATTCTATGATGAAACTCGAAAGGAAGTAATTTTGTACTCTTGAGCCTGACTCAAAAACTCTAATAAAATTAATCAAATTTAAAAAGTTGAGTCTTTATTGCGCTTGTGGTAATCAATTATTTCAAACCTTCATACAAGGGGCATTTTCTTTCTTCTTTAATGTAACTTTTCCCCCTTATACTAGGGGCATTTTTTTAAATTTTTGCATAATGTGTTCAATGCCACGTACATTGTCAAACTAGGGGCATTTTGTCTTCGAGCAATGCTAATCCTAAAAAATAATAGGAACCCCAAACTTAAGGTTACCCTCTTGATAACAGTTTTTTCGAAAAACTTTTGAGGTTCAAAAGAAATAAAAACTCATGTTTTAAATTCATAAAACTTTTTGATAAATCCTTGAGGTTCAAACAAAAGCATTTTGGATCTCACATAGGAGATATGGCATTCTTTCGTTCTTCAGATTCTTTTTCAGATCCAATCATTCTTGGAATCGATCATTTCTCTTTCAGATTCATTATCTTCCAGATTTATTAGGTCATTCTTTTCCAAAATTCATTCATTCCTCTGCCAGTTTTGCTCAGTTTCCACCAAGGGTTATCTTGGATTATGCTCAGTTACCGCCGAGGGTTTTCTCGGAACTATGCTCAGGTACCGCCGAGGGTTTTCTCGGAACTATGCTCAGATGCCGCCGAGGGTTTTCTCGGAATTATGCTCAAATACCGCCGAGGGTTTTCTCGGAACTATGCTCAGGTACCGCCGAGGGTTTTCTCGGAACTATGCTCAAATGCCGCCGTGGGTTTTCTCGGAATTATGCTCAGATACCGCCGAGGGTTTTCTCGGAACTATGCTCAGATGCCGCCGAGGGTTTTCTCGGAATTATGCTCAGATACCGCCGAGGGTTTTCTCGGAACTATGCTTAGATACCGCCGAGGGTTTTCTCGGAACTATGCTCAGGTACCGCCGAGGGTTTTCTCGGAACTATACTCAGATGCCGCCGAGGGTTTTCTCGGAACCATGCTCAGATACCGCCGAGGGTTTTCTCGGAACCATGCTCAGATGCTGCCGAGGGTTTTCTCGGAATTATGCTCAGATACCGCCGAGGGTTTTCTCGGAACTATGCTCAGATGCCGTCGAGGGTTTTCTCGGAACCATGCTCAGTTACCACCGAGGGTTTTCTCGGACCTATGCTCAGATACCGCCGAGGGCTTTCTCAGAACTATGCTTAGATGCCGCCGAGGGTTTTCTCGGAATTATGCTCAATTTATGCTCATATTATATTCAAATTATGCTCAGTTTATATTCAAATTATGCTCAGTTTACACTCAAATTATGCTAGAATTATACTCAGATTTTACTCAGTTTCACACAGTGCACACACTTGCACATTTGTTCTTTTTAGTCAGGGAGAATTCTTTAAAATTCAAGGATCTGACACTGTCAGTGAGAGTTCTCGCTCGATGACCTGACAATCTTCTAATTCGGGGAGAGCTTTACTCTCAAGGATCCGAACACCCAGACGAATTGCTAAATCAGGCTGCAAAATGAACTGTCACTAGCTTTGGCATTCAGATATCGCACTATCTACCAAAATAGATTTGCTATCTAGTTTGCTTCAACCCTCTGCCAAAGAGGGGCATCTGTAGACACCCTATTTTTGCACTCGCCTGATTAATCAACTCGTCAATCCGATTGCAATGATTCCCAATGATGGATGTGTATTCTATTGCTTTATTTTGTTACCAGATATGTTTCAGAAATCCGGATGAGGTATCTCAAACTGACAAAACCTTAGAAACCACGCTACGCTAGGAAAATACGACCCCAGAAACATAGAAATCATCATCTTGCAGACCAAAAAGAAGCTTCACGATAAAAATCACTAAAAAATTACCAAATTACCAAAATACCCCTAACCTCAAAACAACCCTAGAGCCTACGTTACGCTTAGGAAAACTCTCTCGAACACATAAAATAACAAATCAGAACAAAATAAATCATTTCACCAATTTTAACAGAATTTGACAAAATTATGAAAATACCCCTCATAAAGTTCACAATCATTTCACATAAAATTTTCATAAATGACACAAACCAACATTCTCATTAAATTCCTTACGAAAAATCGATTCTAAAACATCCTAGAACATTAAAAACCGATTTGAAACGTGAAAAGTCCTCTCCAGGGGAAAAACGATAATTTCACAATTTTCAAAATTAAAAAATTTGAAATTAATAAATAAAACATTAAATAATTAAAGAAAAACATTATGAAATTAATTTAAAATTTTGAACCTAAAAAATCGATCAATCGGACTTTCGGGTAAAATTGTTGAGGGTTCGTGGGATATTTCTTTAAGGACCCCTCCATTTGGGGGTCCAAATAATTAAGGATATTTTAGAGGGGGTTCTCCAAAAATAAAAAGTAAATCAAGCAAGACTGAAGTCAAGGTATGAAAGTCAATCAAGTGAGACTGAAGTCAAAATTAAAGTCAATTAAGCAAGACTAAAGTCAAGATATTAAAAGTCAATCAATTAAGACTAAAGTCAAAACATTAAAAGTCAATCAAATAAGACCAAAAGTCATAATAGAATTATAATTGATTAATAACTCTATCTAATAGAGTTCTAACTTAAAAACAATTCTACCTAAAACAATTCTAATTAAAACACAATTCTACCTAAAACAATTCTAACTAAAACACAACTCTAATTAAAAGAACTCTAATTAAATACTAACTCTATCCAAATCAACCCTAAAAAAAATCTATAAATAGAGGTGCTCACACCCTATTTTCGTATCAAATCATAAACCCTAAGAGAAGTAGGTCTAGAAGCTCCCCTAGCCCCCCATAAACCTTGGTTTTGGAGCCCCAACTCCTTACCTAACATCCCCCCTTCAATTTTAGTCTAGAAAACCCCTAAAATCCCTCTAAAAACACCCCTAAATCCGCAACAAACTTGAAGAGTTCAGATTCAGAAATAAGGAGATACCTTGATCTAGGAGATTCGAAGTCAAATCTGGAGACATAACGAAGCAAGGGAATCCAGTACAAGGAGCTCTTTTTGTCAGATCTGAGGGAGCAAAATCCTTGCTATCGGAAAGGTATGAAATTTGTATTTTTATCTAGGTTTTTAGCAATGTGATATATTTGGGAAGTTAGTAGAGACCGGCTTTGGCCGGGTGGGATTGGTGCCTAACACCTTCCAACCCCGTAACATGATCCCCGAATTCAGATTTTTTATGGTAGATTAGTTCTTTTTATCCATGTTAGAGTTAGTTTGGTTCCTAAACCACAATAACTAGGTGGCGACTCCCAAACCTCAAGGGTCAAAAGCGGATCCGCGCATCCCACGGATCGAGGGTGCTTTTAGCTAGTACGTACACTTAAAATCTGAGATAAATTTCAAAGAGTTTAAGCCTTAGATATAATCGATGCAAGTTCGGATTGTATTTTGTAAATATGGAATTGTTGCTGAATAAAGGTGTGGACAGTAATGTTAAAATGTTTTTATAAAATATTCTATTGAGAATTAAGTCTGGGTACCTATTAAAAAAATGTAGATCTCATCGAGTATATTAATTTAGAACCTGAATTCACTCAGTTTCATTATTGGGAGCCTTGGATATCATCGATGCAAGTTTGGATTGCATTTTGTAAATCTGGAATTGTTGCTGAATGAAGGTTGGGACATCAATGTTAAAACATTTTTACAAAACATTCTAGTGAGAATTAAGTTTGGGCACCTGTTAATAAAACGTAGATCTCATTGAGTAGATTAATTTAGAACCTGAGTTCACTTAATTTCATTATCGAGAGCCTTGGATATCATCAATGCAAGTTCGAATTGTATTTTCCTAATTCACAGAAAATCCGAATTTATCTAGTGTTAGCACAGTTAATATTCATGATTTATTTTGTGAGAGCGAGCTCATTTGGCACTAGGATATTTCTCTTTGATTTTCTTTTGGGATGTGTTACTAGTTTTTTTTTTATAATTTCAAAAAAAAAGAAAGGGTTCATCGCTCCTCATCTCAACAATTATCATTCTATCAACAATGTATCATCTATTGGAATCTTGATTTATTTCAGATCACCCAAAAGTGATCATTGATTGGACCATAAAATTATAGAAATTATGCCTAATGCAACGTTTCGATCTGATCAATTATTTCATGCCATATTTATTGATTGATTTGTCATTGATATACATGAAAAGTGCATTGAACCACCTAGATATCTTTTTAATCTTTCTCAGTCAATGTATATATTTTACTTGTATGGTTTAATACCTTTACTTGTAAAATTGGGCCCATTTATGTGGAAAAGGCCCCGGGCACACCCCACCCTGTTTTGCACGCACCACTAGCACGTTTACTGCTTTACGCCCTTGCACATCCCATTTAGCCAATGTGGCACTAGTGCGTGGCCCTGATCTCTTCAGAAATGCAATGTCATTCATGAAAATTACAACTCCAGTCACATACCTTAGGGTATATAAAATTGGGGCATCAGTACCGTCTGATCAGATGACTCTGAAAGGTATATCGATGCACCTAAGCTGGAGCGACATGAGCCTTTGACCTATTGTAAGCCACACAGTCATATGTCCCGATTGCCAACGTAATACTAGTACGTGGTCGGACTCCTTGTGGGATGCTAAACCATTTATGAAAGCTACAACCCTAGACTGGTACCTATACGGTATATCAAGATAATATAAGTTCATCAATTACACTTCTTGGTCAAAATCAGTGCCTAAGAGAGATCCTGCCCCGTTGTACCCTACTATATAATGGGGATAGACTACGTCTATTCCAGAAGAGAGGTATTTAAGAGGGTCATTGCTTAGCATCGTGCGCCACCTCTCAACTAACGATTAAAGTAGCTGCTTTTGACTTCAGAGATGTGGGTTGGAGTCGTAGATTATCACCTATACAGTATATCAAACCAAGCCACCACGTACCGTCTAATTGAGTATGCTCAAGAGGTATATAGGGTGCACTTGGGCAAGGGTGGCCAGATAAATTGCATTTCATGTAGTAAACCTAGATTCTAGAAGCTTTCTTATAGGTCACGACCTGAACTGACTATGGGTGTTCCCGGGTTGCTCTATTTAATCCAACCAACAAGTAAGTGGGTGGACTGATCCAGACGGTTCAAACTAAACCCACTATATCGGTCTGACCCAATCGGTGAAATGTATCGATCAATTTCAACCAATTAAACCAGTTGGCCCAATTGACAAATGGATCAAACTGATCAATACTAAATCAATTGGACTAATTGATTTCACTTTTAAAGATCCAGACCACTTTATACCAAATAGATGCGATCCTAGGGTCAAAATTTTTTTGTTTGATCAAAGGTTCTATCCTAATCAGGGGTAGACCAATAACTAATTTTTCTCACATTCTTGGTCAATATAGACTTATAGTGTATTTGGATTCAATATTTCCCACCGGAAGGCTAATTTATATCAAAATTTTAATCATGTGGTTAAGAGTCAAACCTTCAGAATCGATGGTTAATCTTAGGTACCCCTAAACGTTCTAAACCCTCATCTGTATCATTTTGGGTCCTTCAAAAGAGTCGTCTAGTTAAAGTACCAATGTCAAGTCCAAGTAGCCCATCCACCTAGAAGGACTTTCTCTCTTTGTAGATAATTGTCCCTAGTTTTCTTTGAGTTTCAATCCAGTTTTCGTTAGTCTTTAAATCCAGTTAGTTATTTCAGTTACGTTCGTCTTTCTTCAACTTTCAAGTTTTAGTCGAGTTTGTCAATCTATATTTTTCAATTCCAATAAAATATAGAAGTTTCTGATTATCATGCGTGTAATAATGATATGAGCATAATATCTAACATGAGGATTGACTTAGAGTTCACTAATCAAACTTAATAAATATTGGAATTAAAGAGTATACTCAAGAAGTGCAAGTTGGTGATACATTATCCTCATGGGAACATGAGAGAATAATAAATTTACTTGAGAAATTCAACAATATTCCTGCATGGTCTCATCAGAATAGATTGCACCAAAATAAATTAAGACATAAAGTCGAGGGTGAACTTCAAAGTTGAAGCTTATTGATCAAGAATGATGTAGATGAAACCATCGATAAAGATGCTAAAACCCACAAGAAGGGATCCCTCATGTTTTTCACTCGAGAGAGAGAGAGTTATCATTCACAGAAGAATGAAAGATTTTCTAGAAGTTTTAGAAAAGTTGAACAGTTAAATACAAAAAACTCAATCACACTCAATTTCGTAGAAGAAGATTTAAGATTACTCTTTCTCAGAAGAAGATTGAAGATTTCTAATTCACAAAAGAAGACCTTACTTGATAGACCCATCAAGACATCAAGTTCCTAAAATCTTAACCAAATCAAGTAGTATTTCACCAAAGGAGGCCTTCTTTGGTCGAACTATTTTCCTGTCTTACCAAGAAAAATATAACATTCTTTAACTCCTCGCAGCCTCTAAAAAAAAAAGAATCAATAGCCTCTTCTTTCTAAATCAAATCGACTAACCTTAGGAGGGAATCTTTGTATAAACTACCTTTTGACCTGATCCCAAAAGAAAAAAAGAAATATTTGGGGTACATAGGCAACCTTAGAAGTTACTTCAGGCCCAGTCACGCAAAGAATATGTGTATTCTCTTAAGAAAAGTGTCATCTAAAAGGAAAATCTCCTATTGAAAGGTTCAAAAGAAAAGAATGTCAAACTAAGGACATTGGAAAAAAGAATCAAAAGAATTGATAAAAAAAAAAGAATGCCAAACTAGGGGCATTTAGAAAAAATCAAAATAATTGATAGAAAAGAGAAAATATCAAACTAGGGGCATTTTGGGAAGTTGAGCCTTATATCTTTTCTTTCTAAACCATATCCTAAGCCCACCTATTAAGTCCTCCTGAATGCTAATTGACTCGGTTAAGGTGTAGGGAACAAAGAAGCTATCGGTTGAATATTCAAGATCATCGAGAAAAAAAAGAAATCCGTTAAGTCGAAAACTTAAAAAGGCAATTTAGACAAAAGTTAGGGCATAACCATAAAAAATAAAGCCTGCTAGGTTGAAAACTTGAAAATGCGACTTAGACAAAAATCAAGGCATCTTTAGAAAAAGAAAAGAAAAATCCGCTAGGTTGAAAACCTGGAAAGGCAATTTAAGCAAAAATTAGGGCATCATCAAATGGAGGAAAGGTCCCATCAAGAAGAAAAATTTAGAAGGAAGCTCATGCAGAAACTAGGAAATGCAGAATCATTCAAGCCATTACATTCATTTTTTCAAGAGCTTACATCCGACGAAGACAATGTTGAAGTCGAAAAAATCAGAAGTCATCTTGAACATTGTAAGATCTTCAAGAGTATGTTTACTTGTTCAAGTGCTCACTAATGGAAGATGTAGAATCATCAACCACTTTGAAGAGAATGATCTTCTATTCTAATATTTATCAAGATTTTTTAAGTCCAGTTCAAGCATTTTTGAAAAGAAATTCGAAAAAAAATGATTAATCCCTTATTGCACATATGATAATCTTAAGAGTCTTAAATTTAGGGGAATGTCAGTTCTTCAATCTGTCATACATCAGAGTCCATATTTTTCAAACGTAATCCATTCCATCAGTCTAGTAGTCAAGTCCCAGTTAAAGCCAAGCTTAAAACTAGGGGTATTTTTTAAGGTCATTTAATTCCAAAGTTTTGTTCTTAATCACATGATAAAAAGAAAAATTTTACTTAAAAGTCCGATGAAGTCTAATAATAATTATGAATCCAGATGCATGATAAGCCAATAAAGGCCAGATCTTTCAAACTTTGAGCTCGATTTTTAATCATATAATGAATTAATAGGATTGTTTAAGTTCCTATAAATCTAAGCCCGAGAAGCGTGACTCCAATAATTTCGAGTCCGAGAAACGAGACTCAAACTTTTTTGAATCATAGAATGAATTAATAGGATTGTTTAAGTTCCTGTAAACCTTAGTCCGAGAAGCGTGGCTTTAATAAGTTCGAGTCTGAGAAACGAGACTCCAATTTTTTTTGAATCATAGAATGAATTAATAGGATTGTCTAAGTTCCTATAAATCCTAGCCCGAGAAACGTGGCTCTAATAAGTTCGAGTCCTAGAAATGAGACTGTAACTTTTTTGAATCATAGAATGAATTAACAGGATTGTTTAAGTTCCTTAGCCCTAAAAGCGTGGCTATAATAGCTTCGGGTCCGATAAACAAGACTCAAACTTTTTCGAACTCTAAAAAAGGATTTCAAATAGGATTTAATGAAGTTCCTATAATGTTAGGACTCCAATTACTTCATTGTTCAACCTTGCCATGATTGCTTTCGTTGTATAAGCATATTTCAATTTTTTATCATTATTGTCAGTGAGAGAAGATCTCTACGACCTGACACATTTTTACTCAGTAAGCATCACACCATTGCACACACGTGCACTTTTACATTAGTCAGGGAGAATTTTCTAAAATTCGAGGATCTGACATCGTCAGTGAGAGTTCAAGCTTGAGGACCTGACAAACTTGTTCGGGGAGAGTTTTACCTTCAAGGATCCGAACGTCCCGACGAATTGCTAAATCAGGCTACAAAATGAACTGTCACTAGCTTTGACATTCGGATATCGCACTATCTACCAATATAGATTTGCTATCTAGTTTGCTTCAACCCTCTGCCAAAGAGGGGCATCTGTAGACACCCCATTTTTTCATTCGCCTGATTAATCAACTCATCAACCCGATTGTAACGGTTCCCAATGATGGATGTTTATTCCAATGCATTATTTTGTTACCAGATATATTTCAGAAATCCGGATGAGGTATCTTAAACTAACAAAACTGTAGAAACCACGCTACGCTAGGAAAATATAATCTCAAAAACATAGAAATCATCATTTCTCAGATAAAAATAAGCTTCACGATAAAAATCACTAAAATATGATCAAATTACCAAAATACCCCTAATCTTAAAACATCCCTAGAGCCTACGTTACGCTTAGAAAAATCCTTTCAAACACATAAAACAACAAATCAAAACCAAATAAATAATTTTACCAATTTTCACAGAATTTGATAAAATTACAAAAATGCCCCTCATAAAGTTCATGACCATTTCGCACAAAAAATTTCATAAATGATAATAACCAATATTCCCATTGAATTCCTTTTGAAAAATTGATTCCAAAAAATCCTGAAACATTGAAAACTGACTTGAAACGCAAAAAGTCCTCTCCGATAGGAAAATGGTAATTTTACAATTTTAATAATTAAAAATTCTGAAATTAATAATTAAAACATTAATTAATGTAAAGTGAAATCTTAATTAAAATCTTAAAGTCAATCAAATAAGACTAAATTCAAGATCTTAAAGTCAATCATGTAAGACTAAAGTCAAGATATTGAAATCAATCAAGTAAGATTAAAGTCAAGATATTAAAGTCAATCAAGTAAGACTAAAGTCAATCTTAAAGTCAATCAAGTAAGACTAAAGTCAAGATGTTAAAGTCAATCAAGACTAAAGTCAAAATCTTAAAGTCAATCAATTGAGACTAAAAGTCAAAATCCTAATATAGTTCTAATTAAATAATAACTCTATTTAAAACAATCCTAATTTAAAACAATCCTAATCAAATAATAATTCTATTTAAAATAATCCTAATTAAATAATAACTCTAGTTAAAACAATTCTAATTAAAATATAACTCTACTTAAAACAATTATAATTAAACAATAACTCTTTAAAAAAGAATTATAATTAAACATTAACTCTATCAAAATAAGCACTTAAAAAAATTTATAAATTGGTCAAAAAGCTTCCTAGCCTAGAAAATCCTAGAAAGTACCTCTTCTTGAAAATAAATCTTAGAAAAAGTAGGTGAAAAAGCTTCCCTAGCCTCCCATAAACCCTAATTTTGAAGTCCTAACTCCTTACCTAACATCCATACCCCAACTTTAGCTCAAAAAATACTTAAAAGCTCTTCAAAAATATCTAAAAAAAGTAGAAAAAGTTAGAAAGTTCAGATCTAAGAAGAAAGTACCTCATCTTCGAGATCTGAAGCGAATTCGGTGATAGAATGAAGTAAGGAGTACTATACAAGGAGTTGTTCTATGAGATCTGAGGGAACAAAACCATTGCGTTCGTAAAGGTAAAGATTTTTATTTTTTATTTTTATTACTTAGGTCTTTTTAGCAATGTAGTTTTATTTGGGAATTAGTAGAGACCGGCGTTTGCTGGGCAGAATTGGTGCCTAACACCTTCCAACCCCATAACGTGATCTCCGGAACCGTATTTTCTTTCGTAGATTAGTGTTATTTACCTTTTTAGAGTCAGTATTTGGTTCCTAGACCGTAATAACTAGGTGGCGACTCCCAAATCTCAAAGGTCAAAAATGGATCCGCGCACCCCACGGATTGAGGGCACTTTCAGTGGTGACTCCACTGGGGACCATTGAGGATCAGACTTGAAAAATCCCAAGTATGGGATGCATTGCCAGTAGGATCTTTTTTATTTTAATTTTTAGTTATTTGTTTATTTGTTTATTTTTATCATTCTTTTTTGCTTAATTATGGATCATTTGTTTGGATTCCGAATACTTTTTTTTGGCATATTTTCATGCTTCAATCTTTGATCATTCGGAATGACCCTAAATAATGCAGGATATCAAGAGGATAATAGTGTGGAAAAAATGGTTGTTGAACCATTCTCATTATTTGGTTTATTTTATATTTTTTGGTCGTATTATTTTTTTCTTGGCATTATTTGGATTGATTTTGGATAGGTCATTTTGGAGTATCCTTTTTTATGATTCAATCTAGGGTCGTTTTGGGATGTTCCTAAATAATGAAAGATTCAAATTAACATAAATTGAGGATGGAATGATGGTGGTTGAGATTGCCTTTTTTAATGTTGTTCATGATGAGGAGAGGATTTAAAAAAAAATTCAGAAAAAAATTATATAATTTTTTTACATGGTGTGCCTTTAGCAGAAAACAGTCTTTACTATTTTTATCTTCTTTTCCACAAAGAAGAAGATGAAAATCAGCAACAAGAGAGACGTTTCTCTCTTTTTTTCTCTCACTCTCTCTCTCCCTCCTTCTGATCTCTCTCTCTCCCTCTCTTCCTCTCTCTCTCTCTTTGTTGATCGCAATATTGTTGGGTGGAGATCCATTGAAGATAATGTCGTGGAATGAAGAATGTTCCATCTATTTATACTGATTTTTGTTGTTAGATCCAAACTCTGGTTTCGTAAGAGGAAGTAAAGATCGCATAAATCGTTATCTCCAATGTCCATATGGTTAGAATCATTTGAAAAGAATTGGCTCATTCTTAATCTTTTTTTCCTCGATCCGATTTCAATTTAAGTGCTGCAATGGCAGCGTGGGTGGGACGTCGATGACAGTATGAAGCAAAATATTTGTTTTACGGTCTGATCTCAAGTTAAGAGGTGTAATAGTAGCAAGGGTTGGGAGTTGATCAATTGGAGTTTTTTATTTTCTTTCTTTGATCTGATCACGAATGGACTGTAGTGAGGGCAGCACATTTTGTTTGGACTTTTTTAGAACATTTATATTGCGCTGGTTTTTCCTTGTTAAGCTCCGAGAGAAGGTTGTTAATCACCTCCGACATCAGCAAACTTTTTCGTTAAAGAATGCAGATTACGGTTGCTGGATTTTGACTCGGTTCTTGTTAAAAAAAAATCCAAAATTTAGATTGATATTCCATCATTATTTTACTAATCAAGGAGATCTTTTGGGACTGTTTGTTGTAATGCCAAAGTGATTAGTGCGTAAATGTTCTGTTATTTCTTTGAGTAAATCACAAGTTGATTACCTTGGGGAAAACATGAAAAAGGGATTTGAATGTCAAGTTAGAGCATTTAGAGCCTTTTGGAATTGATGGTTAAGAGATTTTAGAGGGTCCAACTCGGAGATCCGAGGGTGAAGGCTAGATGAATTGTGGAATTGTTTTTTTAACACACCGATTTTTTTTTACTCATCAATTTATGAGTAAATAATTATTTATTTTTTTTAATTTTTTTTTTGTGTGTGCTGTAAGTAAATAATGGGTGAGCTAATAACAGATCTTAATTTGATCCCCAAATGTTGTAAAAGATTAATGGCAGCCCTTTCTATGGCCAAGTTTTTTTGGCACACCACTTTCTCCTAATGACGCCTCAATTGTGTTCAATTAACTTTGTTGGTATACATAAAAGTTGGAATGGCATTAGAAAAAAGTGGTATGCCATTAATAACTTATGTGTTGGTTGCGTTTGTTTTTAGGACTTTGTTTTGTCTTTTTTTTTTTTAAAGATTTTATTTAATTTTTTTCTCTTTTTTTTTCCTCCTCATATCGTTCTATCCTTGATTCGATATTCATTGAAATCCCAATTTATTTTGGGGTTGCCTAAAAGCGATCCATGATTGGACCATAGAAATTAAAAAAAAAATTTGTGCATGTTGCGATGTTCGGGTTTGATCAATTATTCTATGCCATACTCGTTAATTGATTTGCCATTGATCTTGATTAGATGTATAGTTGATGTGCTTATTTGTGATTTTAATAATGTTATTGGATTGGTATTTATTTTGGCTAATATTTATGTGAAATCCAATGTATGATGATATGATCAGGCCCATGGGCCAATGTGTTTGAAAAGGCCCTGGGCACACACCACCCTGTTTTGAACACACCACATGCACGTTTACTGTTTTGCATGCTTGCACGTCCCATATAGCCAACGTGGCACTAGTGCGTGGCCCGGTCTCTTCAGAGATGAGACGTCATTCATGAAAATCACAACTCTAGTCACGTACCTTAGGGTATATCAAACTGGGGCATCAGTACCGTCTGATCAGGTGACTCTGAAAGGTATATCGATGCACCCAGACTGGAGCGACCTGAGCCTTTGACCTATAATGAGCCACACAGTCACATGTCCCGTTTTCCAATGTAGTACAATTACATGGTCGGTCCCCTCGTGGGATGCCAAACCATTTATGAAAGCTACAACTCTTGACTCGTACCCATAGGTATATCAAAGATGATCCAAGTACATCAGTTGCACTTTTTGATCAAAACCAGTGCCTAAGCGATAACTTGCTCTGATGTACTACAGTACTAAGAGGATAGACTACGTCTATTCTAGAAAAGAGGTATTTAAGAGTGCCTTTGCTCAAGCATCGTGCACTACCTCTGATCTGGGGATTAAACTGGCTGTTTTTGGCTTCAGAGAAGTGAGTTGAAGTTTTAGATTATCACCTATACGGTATATCAAACTAAGACACCACGTACCGTCTGATTGAGTACGCTCGAGAGGTATATAGGTATACTTGGGCAAGGGTGGCCAGATAAAACTGCATTGCACATTGTAAGCTTAGAGTCTAGAAACCGCCCCTATAGGTCACGACTCGAACTTACCGTGGGTGTTCCCGGGTTGTTTATTGAATGGTGAATGTATGTGAATGATGAGATCAAAATGTATGTGGATGATGAGATCAGAATCTGTGGTTTTCCTCAAAAATTAAAGTTTTTCTTTTACCTGATTAAAATGGGTGCACCGACCTAATAACGAATCCATTTGTTGCAATAATTCATATGACCCAGTCCATCTAAACTCAACAATCATGATGGGTCGGGCCATTTAAAGCAAAATAGAAATCAAATTCTTTTCTAAATTCGAGTTTCAACCAATTTTCAAAGAAGAAAAATGATTTATAAAAGAAAAGTATTTTCAGGAAAAATGTTTTCCAAAAGAAAATGCTTTCTAAAAGAAAAGAAAATGAAGGAAAAATGTTTACAAAAGATTTATTTTTTCATGAAAATTTTTTGAAATATATTTTTTTATCAAAAATTTATTTTTGCATGGACCATGGAAAATTATCAAAATATGTTTTTCTAAAAAGAAAATGATTACAAAAAAATAATCAGATTTGTGAAAATTATTATTCAATAAAAATATTATTTTTCAATAATTTTCAAGAGTGCAATAAAATTATTTTCCTTCTAAATAATCATTGAATGGATGAATTGTTTAATGGATTGGTGCACATAATTCAATAAAATCTCAGGATTCATTAAAATGTTATCAAGGGGGTAACACTGAAATTGATTAAATTTACTTTCAATGAGGTTTAGGGTTATCATTGTACCTAAGCTCAATCGTCCATCGTCTAGTTAGGGTTGTAAGTCTGCTCAATTAGAATAAACGTCAATATCAAGTCAACAGTTAGAAATAGCCTCAAAATTTCTCAATATCGCCCAGTTGTTCCTTGAAGATCACCATGCGTCAATCCTGTTGGTTGTAGGCAATGTCTCAGTCCTCAGTCCCAATCAAGCCCGTTATGGGTACTTGTCTTGAGTCTTCATAAGCTATTGGGTTAGCTCGAGTGTCCAATTTTTGTTCATCAATTCAGTAAGATCATATTTTCTTTAGATCGAGTCTACTCATTTTTCCATTGAGTTGGGTTAGAGGTGTCTGTCACCCCATTTGAATTTAATTGAATAAAGGAAATTTTGGAATACCTTGAGCGCATTAACGAATTAACTAATAAACTGGCTTCAAGGATAAATTCTTTTAATAAGGAACCTCTTCTTGAATGAGAAGATAAATGTCTTGCTCGAGGAAACAAAGGTCATTGACCTCAGAACAAAAATAATTTTAAAGAGATTCAAATGGAAACCATCCTATTCCTAGAAGAACACGAGGGGATAATGAATTTACTCAGAAATTTCAAAAGACTTGGTCGCGTAGTCTGATAAGGATATGTTAGGTGCAAGCTTGGGTGTTGTTCAACACGGAATAGATACTCGTCCGATAGATGAAAATATTGATAGAGATGTTATAAAATGTATCAGTGCTATCCTCACTACATCTTGAGTTGCAAATCACATATTATCAATCGATATGGAGGTACCTTTTGAACTGATCTCTGATAATGGGTCGTATTTCAAAGCTTAAGTCATTACTCTATGTTTAAAGTTGAAGATCCGGCATCACAAATCATCCCCCTACCGTCCTCAGATTAATGGAACGGTTGAAGCAGCCAATAAAATATCTCAAAACAATCATCAAGAAAATGTGTCAATCACACCAAGATTGGTTAGAAAAGCTATCATTCACACTTTAGGTGTATCGTACTTCAATACAATTTTTTATATGGAAGTAATCTTACAAGTTGAAATGCAAATCTCATATCTCAAGGTCTTGATGGAAAGTCAATTGTTAAAAGCAGACTAAGTCCGTCATGGGTACGAAGAACTAAACTTAATTGAAAAAAAACAACTTAGAGTTCTGTACCATGTGCAAACTTATTAAAGAAAAGTCAACGCTTGACAAGGAAGTCAAAGTTTGTCACCTACAAGCCAGGGATTTAACCATCAAACTTCAAAATTGAGTACCCCTCATTGACTATAGGAAGAAGTCTGAACCTAATTTGAGAAATTAATTCATTAAGGAAATACTGTCTGGAAAAGCTATAAGACTTCAAGATCATGTTGGAAGTGAACTATCAAAACCAACCAACCTTGACCAGATCAAGCGGTACTACATTTAAGGAGGCCATCTTTGGCAGAATCAATTCTCCTATTACCTAGGTCATTATTTCCTTCTTCAACCATTTGCAGCTTTTGCAAAAAAAAAAAAAAAACCTTTTTTATTTCTCAGCCCGATCACCTAACCTAGGGGAGGGAAGAATTCGAACTACGTTTTGATCTGATCCCAAAATTCTGGGGTACGTAGGCAACTGAGAAGTTACTTCAAGTCCGACCACATCAAAATAAAAAAAATAGATTCCCCGACAAATAAAAAAATCTAAAAAGAAAAAAAAATTCAAAAGAAAAAGAAATATCATTCAAAATGGGGAAGAAAATTCAAGGAAAAAGAAAATAATTTAAAAAGAAATGACATACAAGGGGCATTTGAGTTTTTAAGCCTCAAAATTCCTTTCTTTTTATGCCCAGTCCTAAGCCTACCTATAAAAGTCATCATAAGTACCGTGTGAAAAAGTCAAGGAAGGTAGGAAAGCATGATTAGACAATAACTCTAGAAGTTCAGCAGGGAAGAAAGAAAAAAAAGGAAGCCTGCTAAGTTGAAAACCTGAAAATGGCGACTTAGGCAAAAATTAAGGAAAACTCGCAAGGTTGAAAATCTGAAAGGACGACTTTGGCAATAATTAGAGCAAAGAAAAAAGAAAAAAAACTCGCTAGATCAAAAATCTGAAAAGGCGATCTAGGCAAAAGCTAGAGTATGCTCGTTAGATCGAAAACCTGAAAAGACTATCTAGGCAAAAGTTAAAGCAACAAAGAAAAATAGAAGAAAATCTCAGGAGGTTCGAGTCGAGACATTTGAAGTCAGAATAATCAAGTTCAACACTTAGCTTAAATCAGGCAGAGACTCAGAAGCCACAAGTATCTTATCTACGATAGATCTGAAAATTTTCTACTTCTCCAAGTGAACCAAGGGGGAGAAGGGTGAATTCTATGATGAGTCTCAAAAGGAA
>NW_028237501.1:0-20189 GCF_017979445.1 Akebia trifoliata
TCGGTACGGACGAGTGGGTATGCGTTACGGATTTTTCGAGTGAGCGGAGAGTGAGATACGGGCGTCTAAAAAAATGCCAGAAATTTCAAGTTTTTGATGGGAACGGTCACCCCGACGGAGCGTCGCGTTGTTTGTCATTTTCGGCAAGGAGCGCTAATCCGAAACTGGAATTTTTCTCCTTGGACAAGTCGAAATTTTCGATACGGACGATTGGGCGTTGATTTCGTTAAAAACCGAAATACGGGCCATGAGATACGACTATTTGAAATCGCAC
The DNA here is from genome assembly GCF_017979445.1 of Akebia trifoliata. Taxonomy (NCBI): domain Eukaryota; kingdom Viridiplantae; phylum Streptophyta; class Magnoliopsida; order Ranunculales; family Lardizabalaceae; genus Akebia; species Akebia trifoliata. The sequence continues at coordinate 275 of NW_028237501.1, forward strand.
GTGTCTTTTTCTGAATAAGGTGTACCCCCACGAAAATCACCTTCTTCGGAAAGGATCCCGGCCTGCGAGACGAAATCTGGGAACATGGTGACGTAGCTAACATCCGTACGAACGAGTAGGTATGCGTTACAGATTTTTCGAGTGAGCGGAGAGTGAGATACGGGCGTTTTAAAAAATGTTAGAAATTTTGAGTTTTTGATGGGAACGGTCTCCCCGACGGAGCGTCTCGTTGTTTGTCATTTTCGGCAAGGAGCGCCAATCCGAAACTGGAATCTTTCTCTTGGACAACGTCGAAATTTTCGATACGGACGATTGGGCGTGGATTTCGTTAAAAACCGAAATACGGGCCATGAGATACGACCATTTGAAATCGCACATGTCTTTTTTTTAAAAAGGTGTACCCCACGGAAATCACCTTCTTCAGAAAGGATCCCGGCCTGCGGGACAAAATCTGGGAACATGGTGACGTAGCTAACATCGGTACGGACGAGTGGGTATGCGTTACGGATTTTTCGAGTAGCGGAGAGTGAGATACGGGCGTCTAAAAAAACGTCAGAAATTTTGAGTTTTTGATGGGAACGGTCACCCCTACGGAGCGTTTCGTTGTTTGTCATTTTCGACAAGGTGCGCTAATCCAAAACTGGAATCTTTCTCCTTAGACAAGTCAGAATTTTCGATACGGACGATTAAGCGTGGATTTCGTTAAAAACCGAAATACGGGCCATGAGATACGACCATTTGAAATCGCACGTGTCTTTTTCTGAAAAAGGTGTACCCCACGGAAATCACCTTATTCGGAAAGGATCCGGGCCTGCGGGACGAAATCCGGGAACATGGTGACGTAGCTAACATCGGTACGGACGAGTTGGTATGCGTTACGGATTTTTCGAGGCGAGCGGAGAGTGAGATACGGGCGTCTGAAAAAACGTCAGAAATTTTAAGTTTTTAATGGGAACGGTCACCCTGACGGAGGGTTTCGTTGGTAGTCATTTTCGACAAGGAGCGCCAATCCGAAACTGGAATCTTTCTCTTCGGACAACGTCAGAATTTTCGATACGGACGATTGGGCAAGGATTTCGTTAAAAACCGAAATACGGGCCATTAGATACGACAATTTGAAATCGCATGTGTCTTTTTTTGAAAAAGGTGTACCCCCACGGAAATCACCTTCTTCGAAAAGGATCCCGGCCTGCGAGACGAAATCCGGGACCATGGTGACGTAGCTAACATCGGTACGGACGAGTGGGTATGCCTTACGGATTTGTCGAGTGACCGGAGAGTGAGATACGAGCGTCTGAAAAAATGCCAGAAATTTCAAGTTTTTGATGGGAACGGTCACCCCGACGGAGCGTCGCATTGTTTGTCATTTTCGGCAAGGAGCGCTAATCCGAAACTGGAATTTTTCTCTTCGGACAACGTCAGAATTTTCGATACGGACGATTGGGCAAGGATTTCGTTAAAAAACGAAATACGGGCCATTAGATACGACAATTTGAAATCGCACGTGTCTTTTTGTTAAAAAGGTGTACCCCCACAGAAATCACCTTCTTCGGAAAGGATCCCGGCCTGCGGGACGAAATCCGGGAACATGGTGACGTAGCTAACATCCGTACGGACGAGTGGGTATGCGTTACGGATTTTTCGAGTGAGCGGAGAGTGAGATACGGGCGTCTGAAAAAATGTCAGAAATTTTGAGTTTTTGACGAGAATGGTCACCCCGACGGAGCGTCTCGTTGTTTGTCATTTTCGGCAAGGAGCGCCAATCCAAATTTGGAATCTTTCTCCTCGGATAACGTCGGAATTTTCGATACGGACGATTGGGCGTGGATTTCGTTAAAAACTGAAATACGGGCCATTAGATACGACAATTTGAAATCGCACGTGTCTTTTTTTAAAAAGGTGTACCCCACGGAAATCACCTTCTTCAGAAAGGATGCCGGCCTGCGGGACAAAATCTGGGAACATGGTGACGTAGCTAATATCGGTACGGACGAGTGGGTATGCGTTACGGATTTTTCGAGTGAGCGGAGAGTGAGATACGGGCGTCTAAAAAAACGTCAGAAATTTTGAGTTTTTGATGGGAACGGTCACCCCTACGGAGCGTTTCGTTGTTTGTCATTTTCGACAAGGTGCGCTAATCCGAAACTGGAATCTTTCTCCTTGGACAAGTCGGAATTTTCGATACGGACGATTAAGCGTGGATTTCGTTAAAAACCGAAATACGGGCCATGAGATACGACCATTTGAAATCGCACGTGTCTTTTTTTGAAAAAGGTGTACCCCCACGGAAATCACCTTCTTCGGAAAGGATCCCGGCCTGCGGGACGAAATCCGGGAACATGGTGACGTAGCTAACATCCGTACGGACGAGTGGGTATGCGTTACAGATTTTTCGAGTGAGCGGAGAGTGAGATACGGGCGTCTGAAAAAACGTCAGAAATTTTGAGTTTTTGATGGGAACGGTCTCCCCGACGGAGCGTCTCGTTGTTTGTCATTTTCGGCAAGGAGCGCCAATCCGAAACTGGAATCTTTCTCCTTGGACAACGTCGAAATTTTCGATACGGACGATTGGGCAAGGATTTCGTTAAAAACCGAAATACGGGCCATTAGATACGACAATTTGAAATCGCATGTGTCTTTTTTTGAAAAAGGTGTACCACCACGGAAATCACCTTCTTCGAAAAGGATCCCGGCCTGCGGGATGAAATCCGGGAATAAGGTGACGTAGCTAACATCGGTACGGACGAGTGGGTATGCCTTACGGATTTGTCGAGTGAGCGGAGAGTGAGATACGGGCGTCTGAAAAAATGCCAGAAATTTCAAGTTTTTGATGGGAACGGTCACCCCGACGGAGCGTCGCGTTGTTTGTCATTTTCGGCAAGGAGCGCTAATCCGAAACTGGAATCTTTCTCCTTGGACAAGTCGAAATTTTCGATACGGACGATTGGGCGTTGATTTCGTTAAAAACCGAAATACGGGCCATGAGATACGACTATTTGAAATCGCACGTGTCTTTTTCTGAATAAGGTGTACCCCCACGGAAATAACCTTCTTCGGAAAGGATCCCGGCCTGCGGGACGAAATCCGGGAACATGATGACGTAGCTAACATCGGTATGGACGAGTGGGTATGCGTTACGGATTTTTTGAGTGAGCGGAGAGTGAGATACAGGCGTCTGAAAAAACGTCAGAAATTTTAAGTTTTTGATGGGAACGGTCACCCCGACGGAGCGTTTCGTTGGTAGCCATTTTCAGTAAGGAGCGCCAATCCGAAACTGGAATCTTTCTCTTCGGACAACGTCAGAATTTTCGATACAGACGATTGGGCGTGGATTTCGTTAAAAACCAAAATACAGCCCATGAGATACGACCATTTGAAATCGCACGTGTCTTTTTTTGAAAAAGGTGTACCCCCACGGAAATCACCTTCTTCGGAAAGGATCCCGGCCTGCGGGACAAAATCCGGGAACATGGTGACGTAGCTAACATCCGTACGAACGAGTGGGTATGCGTTAAAGATTTTTCGAGTGAGCGGAGAGTGAGATACGGGCGTCTGAAAAAATGTAAGAAATTTCGAGTTTTTGACGGGAACGGTCGCCCCGACGGAACGTCTCGTTGTTTGTCATTTTCGGCAAGGAGCGTCAATCCGAAACTGGAATCTTTCTCTTGGACAACGTCGAAATTTTCGATACGGACGATTGGGCGTGGATTTCGTTAAAAATCGAAATACGGGCCATGAGATACAACCATTTGAAATCGCACGTGTCTTTTTTTTAAAAAGGTGTACCCCCATGGAAATCACCTTCTTCGGAAAGGATCCCGGCCTGCGGGACGAAATCCGGGAACATGGTGACATAGCTAACATCCGTACGGATGAGTGGGTATGCGTTACGGATTTTTCGAGTGAGCGGAGAGTGAGATACGGGCGTTTGAAAAAACGTCAGAAATATCGTGGTTTAGATGGGAACGGTCACCCCGACGGAGCGTCTCATTGTTTGTCATTTTCGGTAAGGAGCGCCAATCCGAAACTGGAATCTTTCTCTTCGGACAACGTCAGAATTTTCGATACGGACGATTGGGCGTGGATTTCGTTAAAAACCGAAATACAGGCCATGAGGTAAGACCATTTGAAATAGCACGTGTCTTTTTTTGAAAAAGGAGTACCCCTACGGAAATCACCTTCTTCGGAAAGGATCCCGACCTGCGGGACGAAATCTGGGGAAGATGGTGACGTAGCTAACATCCGTACGGACGAGTAGGTACGCACTACAGATTTTTGGAGTCGAGCGGAGAGTGAGATACGGGCGTCTGAAAAAATGTTAGAAATTTTGAGTTTTCGACGGGAACGATCGCCCCGACGGAGCGTCTCGTTGTTTGTCATTTTCGGCAAGGAGCGCCAATCCTAAACTGGAATCTTTCTACTCGGAAAACGTCGGAATTTTCGATACGGACGATTTTCCCGGATTTTGTCCCGCAGGCCGGGATCCTTTTCGAAAAAGGTGATTTCCGTAGAGGTACACCTTATTCAGAAAAAGACACGTGCGATTTCAAATGGTCGTATCTCATGGCCTGTATTTCGGTTTTTAACGAAATCCACGCCCAATCGTCCGTATCGAAAATTCCGACGTCGTCCAAGGAGAAAGATTCCAATTTTGGATTGGTGATCCTTATCGAAAATTACAAACAATTAGACGCTCCGTCGGGGTGACCGTTCCCGTCAAAAACTAGAAATTTCTTACGTTTTTTCAGACGCCCGTATCTCATTCTCCGCTCACTCAAAAAATCCGTAACACAAACCCACTCGTCCGTACCGATGTTAGCTACGTCACCATGTTCCCGGATTTCATCCTGCAGGCCGGGATCCTTTCCGAAGAAGGTGATTTCCGTGGGGGTACACCTTATTCAGAAAAAGACACGTGCGATTTCAAAAGGTCGTATCTCATGGCCCGTATTTCAGTTTTTAACGAATTCCACGACCAATCGTCCGTATCAAAAATTCCGACGTTGTCCGAGTAGAAAGATTCCAGTTTCGGATTGGCGCTCCTTGCCGAAAATGACAAACAATGAGACGCTCTGTCGGGGCGACCGTTCCCGTCGAAAACTCGAAATTTCTAACATTTTTTCAGACGCCCGTATCTCACTCTCCGCTCGACTCGAAAAATCTATAGTGCGTACCTACTCGTCCGTACGGATGTTAGCTACATCACCATGTTCCCGGATTTCGTCCCGCAGGCCGGGATCCTTTCCGAAGAAGGTGATTTCCGTAGAGGTACATCTTATTCAGAAAAAGACCCGTGCGATTTCAAATGATCGTATCTCATGGCCTGTATTTTGGTTTTTAACGAAATCCACGCCCAATCGTCCGTATCGAAAATTCCGACGTTGTCCAAGGAGAAAGATTCCAGTTTTGGATTGGTGATCCTTATCGAAAATTACAAACAATTAGACGCTCCGTCGGGGTGACCGTTCCCGTCAAAAACTCGAAATTTCTTACATGTTTTCAGACGCCCATATCTCACTCTCCGCTCACTTGAAAAATCCGTAACGCATACCCACTCGTCCATACGGATGTTAGCTACGTCACCATATTCCCGGATTTTGTCCCGCAGGCCAGGATCCTTTCTGAAGAAGGTGATTTCCGGGGGGGTACACCTTTTCTTGAAAAAGACACGTGCGATTTCAAATGGTCGTATCTCATGGCCCGTATTTCGATTTTTAATGAAATCCATGCCCAATCGTCCGTATCAAAAATTCTGACGTTTTCCGAGGAGAAAGATTCCAATTTCGGATTGGCGCTCCTTGTCAAAAATGACAAACAACGAGACGCTCTGTCGGGGCGACCGTTCCCATCGAAAACTCAAAATTTCTAACATTTTTTCAGACGCCCGTATCTCACTCTCCGCTCGACTCGAAAAATCCGTAGTGCGTACCTACTCGTCCGTACGGATGTTAGCTACATCACCATATTCCCAGATTTCGTCCCGCAGGCCGGGATCCTTTCCGAAGAAGGTGATTTCCGTGGGGGTACACCTTTTTCAAAAAAAAACACGTGCGATTTCAAATGGTCGTATCTTATGGTCCGTATTTCAGTTTTTAACGAATTCCACGAGCGGAGAGTGAGATACGGGCGTCTGAAAAAAACATCAGAAATTTCAAGTTTTTGATGGGAACGGTCGCCCAGACGGAGCGTCCCGTTGTTTGCCATTTTCGGTAAGGAACGCCAATCCGAAACAGGAATCTTTCTACTCGGACAACGTCAGAATTTTCGATACGGACGATTGGGCGTGGATTTCGTTATAAACCGAAATAGGGGCCATGAGATACGACCATTTGAAATCGCACGTGTCTTTTTCTGAAAAAGGTGTACCCCCACGGAAATCACCTTCTTCGGAAAGGATCCCGGGCTGCGGGACAAAATCCGGGAACATGGTGACGTAGCTAACATCCGTACAGACGAGTGGGTATGTGCTACGGATTTTTCGAGTCGAGCGGAGAGTGAGATACGGGCGTCTGAAAAAAGGTCAGAAATTTTGAGTTTTCGATGGAAACGGTCACCCCGGCAGAGCGTCCCGTTTTTTGCCATTTTCGGCAAGGAACGCCAATCCAAAATAGGAATCTTTCTACTCGGACAACGTCGGAATTTTCGATACTGACGATTGGGCGTGGATTTCGTTAAAAACCGAAATAGGGGCCATGAGATACGACCATTTGAAATTGCACGTGTCTTTTTCTGAAAAAGGTGTACCCCAACGAAAATCACCTTCTTCAGAAAGGATCCCGGCCTGCGGGATGAAATTCGGGAACATGATGACGTAGCTAACATCTGTATGGACGAGTGGGTATGCGCTACAGATTTTTCGAGTCGAGCGGAGAGTGAGATACGGGCGTCTGAAAAAACATCAGAAATTTGGAGTTTTCAATGGGAACGATCTCCCCGACGGAGCGGCCCGTTGTTTGCCATTGTCGGTAAGGAACGCCAATCCAAAACAGGAATCTTTCTACTCGAACAACGTCAGAATTTTCGATACGGACGATTGGGCGTGGATTTCGTTATAAATCGAAATATGGGCCATGAGATACGACCATTTGAAATCGCACGTGTCTTTTTCTGAAAAAGATATACCCCCACGGAAATCACCTTCTTCGGAAAGGATCTCGGCCTGCGGGACAAAATCCAGGAACATGGTGACGTAGCTAACATCTGTACAGACGAGTGGGTATGTGCTACAGATTTTTCGAGTCGAGCGGAGAGTGAGATACGGGCGTTTCAAAAAACGTCAAAAATTTCGAGTTTTCGATGGGAACGGTCCCCCTGGTGGAACGTCCCGTTGTTTACCATTTTCGGCATGGAACGCCAATCCAAAACAGGAATCTTTCTACTCGGACAACGTCAGAATTTCGAGTTTTCGATGGGAACGTTCCCCCTGGTGGAGCGTCCCGTTGTTTACCATTTTCGACATTGAACGCCAATCCAAAACAGGAATCTTTCTACTCGGACAACGTCAGAATTTTCGATACGGACGATTGGGCGTGGATTTTGTTAAAAACCGAAATAGGGGCCATGAGATACGACCATTTGAAATCGCACGTGTCTTTTTCTGAAAAAGGTGTACCCCCACGGAAATCACCTTCTTCGGAAAGGATCCCGGGCTGCGGGAAAAAATCCGGGAACATGGTGACGTAGCTAACATCCGTACGGATGAGTGGGTATGTGCTACGGATTTTTCGAGTCGAGCGGAGAGTGAGATACGGGCGTCTGAAAAACGTCAGAAATTTTGAGTTTTCGATGGGAACAGTCTCCCCGGCGGAGCGTCCCGTTGTTTGCCATTTTCGGCAAGGAACGCCAATCCGAAACAGGAATCTTTCTACTCAAACAACGTCGAAATTTTCGATACGGACGATTGGGCGTGGATTTCGTTAAAAACTAAAATACGGGCCATGAGATACGACCATTTGAAATCGCACGTTTCTTTTTTTGAAAAAGGTGTACCCCCACGGAAATCACCTTCTTCGGAAAGGATCCCGGCCTGCGGGACGAAATCCGGGAACATGGTAACGTAGCTAACATCCGTACGGACAAGTGGGTATGCGCTACGGATTTTTCGAGTCGAGCGGAGAGTGAGACACGGGCGTCTGAAAAAAGGTCAAAAATTTTGAGATTTCGATGGAAACGGTCGCCCCTGCGGAGCGTCCCGTTGTTTGCCATTTTTGGCAAGGAACGCCAATCCAAAATAGGAATCTTTCTACTCAGACAACGTCGAAATTTTCGATAGGAACGATTGGGCGTGGATTTCGTTAAAAATCGAAATAGGGGCCATTAGATACGACCATTTAAAATCGCACGTGTCTTTTTCTGAAAAAGGTGTACCCCCACGGAAATCACCTTCTTCAGAAAGGATCCCGGCCTGCGGGACGAAATCCGGGAACATGGTGACGTAGCTAACATCCGTACGGGCGAGTGGGTATGTGCTACGGATTTTTCGAGTCGAGCGGAGAGTGAGATACGGGCATCTGAAAAAAGGTCAGAAATTTTGAGTTTTCGATGGAAACCGTCACCCCGGCAGAGCGTCCCGTTTTTTGCCATTTTCGGCAAGGAACGCCAATCCAAAACAGGAATCTTTCTACTCGGACAACATCGGAATTTTCGATACTGACGATTGGGCGTGGATTTCGTTAAAAACCGAAATAAGGGCCATGAGATACGACCATTTGAAATCGCACGTGTCTTTTTTTGAAAAAGGTGTACCCCCACGGAAATCACCTTCTTCGGAAAGGATCCCGGCCTGCGGGACGAAATCCGGGAACATGGTGACGTAGCTAACATCCGTACGGACGAGTGGGTATGCGCTACGGATTTTTCGAGTCGAGCGGAGAGTGAGATAAAGGCGTCTGAAAAAAACATCAGAAATTTCAAGTTTTCGATGGGAACGGTCGTCCCGACGGAGCGTCCCGTTGTTTGCCATTTTCGGCAAGGAACGCCAAACCATTTCTACAACCGTTGTTTTTCATCTATACTACCATACTACACCCAAACCATTTGAAAGTGGGAAAAATCGATCCTATAAAAGGGGTGGGGTGGGGCACCGACGGGGTTGAATCTATTTTTCATTTCTACTCCCATATTGCCCCCAAAACCATTTAAAAATTGGAAAAATCAACCCTATAGGGGCAGGTCAAGGGCGGGGCAAATTAAAGCAATAATAACAAAAAAGAATGGCACATTTCAATGATTAAGTAGGACAATAAAAGGAAAACCATAAAAAAATAGCAACAATATGCAACAACGATCCAACCTTTGTTGTTAAAAATTTAATTTGGAGAGTATGTATATGCTTTAAAACTTGCCTTTTTGGGCCACATGACTTGGCCAATGGCCTGTTTTTTCTTCGTTGAACAAATTTTCATGATTCAACATTTCCTCAAGGGGAAAAAATTCCACCCATTTTCACATGAATATGCCTCAATCAAAACACGTCCTCATGATAGAGCATGCAGAGAAAACCAAAATATTGCAAAGAGTGTTCAATGAGAAAGATCTTAGCTTGCAGGGTAAGGCAAAAGGAGTAAAGTGGACCCATTGTTTGCTGTTTAAGACAAGACTTACCAAATGCAGCAAAGATGAAGATTAAGTTGATAATCGATACAACCTATGCAATTTCTCCATGCTTGAAATGAAAAGTCATTTTTCCCAACAATAAATAAATATATAAAAAAATCAATGACAAAAAAAATGAGCAAGAAGAGGATTGGATACATACCAATTTTTAATTTGCTTGATCAGTCGAAAGGCATTTTTTGTACTCTATCTGTTGAAGGAATCCCTTTGAAGCTTTCTTGGTTCTAATTTCAATTGAGAACTTACGGCCTCATTGTATTGAGGCAAAAGTTCGGACATTTCTTGCATGGTCCTTCCTTGTTACCTTCTTAATGGTGTGGGGAGCTTCTCTGATGGATCTAAAAGGGTTTGTTTTAGCTTCTTTGTTCTCCATAGAGAATTCAAATTTGCAGTAAAAACTAAACCTGATTCTACTCTTTAAATATTCAAGAAAATATAGGAAACAAATTAGACACAATTTCCCTAAATTCTACTTTCTAAGCATAACAATATTTTTCTCTACTGCAATAAAGTTGCAAGACTTAATAAACCAAATTATAATAATGCCATCCTTTAAATGCTTTGATGTTCAACCTCTAACCAAAAGCTCTTTGTTTTTTTTATAAAATATGTCATCTTTAAATTGTTTGGTTTTTTTTCCCTTTTCATTTAGGCAAAATGATTAATGACCACATCTTCAACATTAGGAATAGGACCTTTATTTCTGTCCCAAAAATACCTCTTTGGCTTCTAGGTTAAATAATTTTTAACCTAATCAAATGCATACAGTATTAAGAACCATTTGATTCCACCAAATCACATATTTTGATACAAAACCCAAATACATACCTTCAGTACTTTCTGCTTGGAATACCAGAAACTACCAAATTTTTTAGTATGGAGCTTTTGATACTCTCCATGACTTCACATCACTATGCTTTGCCTATGTATGGGATTGTAAAACATTTTCTAAGTTGACTGTCCTAATTAGAATGAATAAAACAGAACACTTAGTAGTACTATAGTCCATCAATGTAAAAAAATTCATACAAGTTAGCAAAAGAATAAAAAGTAACCTAAGGACTCATGATACCTTTGGAACCGTATGACCGTTAAATTCTACATCCATTCTCTTCACACAACTCAGAATGAATACCACCTCTATCTATAAATGTCTATAAAACTCCACTTTGTATACCATATTAATTGACAAAGGGAGAGTGGGAGAGGTGTGTGAAAGGAGTAGGCGAGAGAATGGAATAAATTTTAACTTCAAATTCTTAAGATTCGTGCATGATGAATCTACAATTGTGCTAACTCTCCAATCTAGTAGAAATGAGAAATTCTTATTTAATTTTTTTGATAGATATAGATGGGTTAGTGGTTACTATGTGCTTATTCAACTTGCAAATCCTTAATATGCATAAGCCCAAAATATTTTAACAATTAAATTCAATTTATCTTATTTAGTTAGGTGAAAACAAAATGGATTGAGTCAGATTCGGATAAAATAAAAAAATTATAGTCTACATATGCGTTTGCACATGCCACTTTCTAATACCTTATAAGGGTTTTTAAAAAAGTCATGACAAACTAACGCTCTTTGTACACTCCCTGCTGTGGTAGTGCATAGACCATAGATCTTTTTCTTCGAGATACACAAGGAAAAAGTATATGGTTCTATGCACTGCCACGCTAGGGAGCATACAAAGAGCATCAGATTTTGGGGCGTCAGTTTATCACTATTTTTTCTAGAACCTATAAATAGCCATTGGGGTTTGAGATTTAGAAGCTTAATTTTCTTACATCAAAACCACACTACCTTCAAATAAAAACACAATCTTAGAGATAATTGCTGCTTCCACAGCATTTCTCCAGCTCCAAGTACATATTATGTCATGTCTCTATCAATTGCAAGATTTTAGAGTAAGTAATCATTTCAATCAAAATTAATTTCCGAGGCAACTAGCAAGAACAATACTAGAAGGAGACTTGAAAAAGAAATACTTAGAAAACTCTACCTTTGCTTGGATTACAATTGAAATCGAGAAACAAACTAAAATGTTCAAATTTCTAGACAAGAATCAAGAAATAACACCACCATATAATCAAAATGCAATTATAAATAAGTTCAAGTAGTTCCCCAAAATAACCTAAAAATTGTTAAAATGCAATATTGAAGAACTAAAAGAAAATATAATTTGTCAGCTAAAGAACCAAAACAATCAAATTTAAAGTAAGAAAAAAAAAGTTCAATTATTTGAATCAAAATGCAACATATTTAAATTTCAAAAAATTAAGCTCAATGAAGGTTAGATTTCAGATCAAAAGTAATTTGGCCCTAATTAATGTTCTTAGAAAAATCAGACTTCAAACACACTAACATCTTAAAATGGTCGTAGAAACTAAGCTAAAAATACCAAAGGTGGAAAAGACCAAACAAACAAACAAGGATATATGCTCAACCTAAAACGTCAACAATCTTGTGAATAAAACCCTTCTAAACAGCTTAAAATGTCTTGATTGTTTAAACACATAAACAGCTTAAAATGGTCGCAGAAGCTAAACTAAAAGTTATCAAAGTTTCACCACCCCCCTCCCCCTCCCCAACAAAGATGTAGCTTTCAAGTCAAAAAAGGAAGAGATGGTTGATATTTTTTACTTTTGGCCCATTGTTTAAGATTGATTTAAAGAAATCCTCATGTAAGTTGATCTTTTCTAGAGGGTGATGGGTTTTGGGGAGAGGTGTATCACCGAGGTTCATGCTCCCATCTAAATAAAGTTCTTGTCAAGAAAGACAAATGACAATATCGACAAGCCTCAATCTTAGTTTCTTTAACTTCTGTGTGTTCTCATTTATTATTACATATGTAGTTTTAGCAATTGAGCCATACATCTTCCATAGATAGCTAATGCAATCAAAGAAGCATCTCTGCACACTGGACCTTTGTTACCTGGTTCTTCTGTCCAAATGTAGGTTCACGGTTTATCGTACTGGAATGGAACCAATCTGTTAAGAGTAGGAAGTAATAATTTGTTTCTTGGTTTGCCAGTTCGGTTGCCTGTGACTATTTTATCATTCAAGAATGCAAAATACAAGTACAATCATAATGTGAAGAAATTCTTAGACTTCAAAAAAAAAAAAAACAGATTTGCTTCACTTTTATACATGTAGATGAAGAAGAATGAATTTAATCCATTAAAATGTGCATCGATATTTTATACAAATAATATTGTCAAAATGGACCCTTTTTTACAACGATCATGTTGAGGACAAAACTGGGCTAGGACTAGGTCCGGTGTGTCACGGGCCCCCTATTCCATTGAGTTTGCTTTCCACATCTTACAAACAAATAATGTTCTCATAATTATTTAAAAAAATTCACTGTATTTCCACATTAATGGACACTTCCATTCCCAAACTAACGAAAATAAAAGTTTAAACCTCACTTAATATATATATATATATATATATATATATATATATATATATAGGGAAATGTTCAGCAACAAACATTTTGACAAACATTTTGGCAAAACATTTTTCAAAATATGGGTTAGAGGTTTTGGAATGGGCTGATTTTTGGTGAGGATGATCTCTACGGCGAGGAGATCATCATCACCAAAAATCAGCCCATTCCAAAACTTCTAACCCATCAAAAATGGTTTACAAAAAATGGACGGTCCACGATTTTTCAACTTGTAAACATGGGACTAGAAGTTTTGGAATGGGCAGATTTTTGGTGAGGATGATCTCCTCACCGTAGAGATCATCCTCACCAAAAATCAGCCCATTCCAAAACCTCTAACCCATGTTTTGAAAAATGTTTTGCCAAAAATGTTTGTTGCTGAAAGGGACCCATATATATATATATATATATATATATATATATATCAAAAGGGTAAGCACCACTACAATATTCTTTCATATGGATACCTATGCGGCAGGCATGCTAATCTTTTCCAATCCAAAAGAGAGTACCGAGCTATTGAATCAATTGAAGTTCAAACAAAAAAGAATTGATGTCTGTCTAAAATAGTAGATGATTTACCTTCTGAAGAGAGCCTATTTGACCATCCTTACAAGAAGACCACACACCCCGACAGCAAGCCCTACTCCTTCCAAATGAACCAACAAATTGCAAAAGGTAGAATCCTCCAATGCAGTTATTCCTCTCTTTCCGGCACTCATTTTCAATGCGTGGTGTGTGAGAATAAAGCATTTGTGGAGGTAAATATCAAAGAGTCAAAAATTAGCAATCTGAGGAAAAGTTGCATTTAGAGAAATAAGATTGTATATCATACACAACCGAGCCAAGATTTGAAAAAGAAGTGGGAGAACAGCCGACCGAACACTCCAGATAAAATTGGACAGTTTAGCCCAATCTTGTTCCGTATACATTGAGAGAGAGCACTCATTTTCAATGCATGGTGTGTGAGAGTAAAGCATTTGTGGAGGTAAATATCAAAGAGTCAGAAATTAGCAATCTGAGGAAAAGTTGCACTTAGAGAAATAAGATTGTATATCATACACAACCGAGCCAAGATTTGAAAAAGAAGTGGGAGAACGGCCGACCCAACACTCCGGATGAAATTGGATAGCTTAGCCCAATCTTGTTCCGTATACATTGAGAAATAGCATAAACAGAAAAAAAAAAATGAATAGTCAAAATCTAATTACATTCTTCTCCAATAAAACAAATATACAGGGAGGCAGAAGCAGAGGTGAATTTACAGAACAGTGTTGATATGAAGCGCTTTAAGCAGTGCAGTAGCCATCTGTTTCACCAAGACTTGGCCTCCAGAACGCTGCCCGTCTCTGCGCTCCTCAATCAGATTCTGAAGCTCATGAGGCAGATCATTCTCCACAATGAGTTGCTTTGGCTGTGGATGGTGCTCGTAGACAGCCTGACATTATTGTAATAAAAAGTGAGAAAGCTCAAGGAATGAGGGGAAATATGGTAACTCACTGCTAGCAAGCCAACTAATGTTGTTTCAGGTCTGAAGCTAGGCATGCAATTCATGTTATTAAAAATGTTTCTGGTGCAAGCAGTCTCTATTTCGTTCTTTGCATCAATGACACTCCAAGATCCATGGGGTTAGAATCTGTGAGACAACACATGCTTCAAAATTTATATATATGGAAGCTCAAAGCCACCATAATTAATGGCCTCAATGATCATGAATATGAACCAAACACAAACTTCAGTAGGAGGCTTTAAGCCTCCATTGGTCAGTCATGTGATGGGATTTCAACATTAAACATCCTGCTGCTGATCACAAACTTCTTGGGCTCATGACCAGGATGTGATTCTGAGTCAATAATCTTAGGTGAAATAGAAATTTGTATAAAACAGTAATCACATTTTCACTATCAGCAATATAAATTTTGCTCCCAAACCAACCAAGGAAATTTGCCAGTTTATCTTATCTAAAGGCTTAGTTGCAAGAAGCCTCTACACAGGATGCAGCTCCCTATTTAGAATAACTCTTCTCCACCAAATACCGAAACACTAAATCCATCAGCAATTACTACCAACAATTCCAACCATTTGCGGGTTCTTGACATTTTGGAGAACCATCGCTTTTAATAATATAGATCAACTCAATCTTATCCACATAATGTTTGAAAACTCATTGACACGCATATTCAGTAGCATTTCTGCCATCAATTCTATACTATACCGAATCTTTCTTATATGCCACGAATAATATTATAAGATATATGTGACATACAACATTACAAAATTGCAGCACAGAAAAAATCTGGTAACTCACCTTTATTAGTTTAAGCAGATTAAGGCAAGTTGTAGCATCTTGATGGTCGAGTCTTGTAATGAGCAAAGGTGTCAAACCATTGACTGCTAGTGTCATATTTATTCGGGAAGATTCTGCATTTCAAGCTTAATAATATCCACTAATTCAATTAACGAATAATCATAAGACAAAACAGAGAAGACCTTCCCATAGGTATGCCATAAAAAATGGCTAACCTACAACATAAAAACACTGGGTGCAAAATTTGATGCATCCCACCTAGGAATTAGGATATTTCCAGTCAAAAGTTGACACAATCAGATGATTACCATCTGATATATTTCATTTTTGGAAGCAAATACTCCAGAAGAGGACAATTGATAGGACATAGAATCAAAAAATCAGGTCATAGTTAGCACAGGAGATTGAGTGGTTGGCCCCCACGCAGAAGATTTGCTGTATATTGGAGCTTGTGGAAGGAGAGGGACGGATGTGTCTTTCAGAGGAAGGCAAACTTATCTTTATAAGCTCTTTCTTGAGTTTAGTGGAATCTTCTTCGAGGATTTCTTAAATGTGTGCTCGAAGAGGGGAGAGGGTGTTATGCTAGTTGACAAGGGTTGAGGTTTGGCTTTTGACTTCTTTTTTTGTTTTTGTTTTTTTTTTTTTTTTTTTTTTTGATAGGCCGGTCTTCTCAACCACCTGACTTTGCCTTCCTCTTTCTGTTCTTTGCAATTGATAAATTTTACTTATCAGAAAAGAGAAAAGTGGTTGCTCCCACACCCTTTCTCTGCTTCTGTATTGCATGTTCCACTATGCTGTTGGTAAACCATTCCGACAGTCAACCCAATTGAATATTTTTAAATGAAAATGAGACATGCTCAACAGATAGAGACGAGAGAAAAAAAAAAAAAAAAAGAGACAAATGATAGGTAGGTAACATACGTGATAATTTTAAAGAATGGCTCCAATATGTGAACAAAATGTTGTTCTGGACAGCCTAACTTCACCAATTTGTGAACTGCTTCCTTCTTCAGTAACGCTTGTTCTACTTTCCTGCTGTCATTATCATGTGCCAAGCAAACTGCAATAGAATCTAATGCAGTCACTGACCACAGCTCATCATCCAGTAACTTCAAGTACACATCCAACCCACCATGGGCCCTTAGATGCTCCCTTGAATTACGGGATGCATGGACCGTATCGCAGAGTAGAGGTAAAGCGTATTGTTTCAAGGGTGAATCTGACATGACGAAATGCATCAAGTGTGGAATAATCCCGTTTTCAGGAGCTTGCTCATCTCCTTTTGTTCATCTTGCATAGGTTGAAGAGTGCATTGAGAACCTTCAACAATAGAATTTATTTAGTCAGACAACATCCTAAAATGGGTGGGTCATTGACACAAACTTTTCTCAGCTTAAGTCAAAACAACCTCTCAAAAATGAAGTAATGATATTGCATATGCCTTTTTCCGCCTTGGCATCTTAGAAACTTCTTTTATATTATAGTCTCTCATTCCAATTCAACATTCATAATTCAATTAAATAGGTCATGAGTTGGACTCCACGCCAAAAATAACTCAATGGCACAATAAGCTTCAAACAAATAGCTTTCACATCAATATTCAAAGAGTTCAGAGAGAAACTAGCATATCAGATTAAACAAATGTATACACCAAATGTGAGGTGATAACACTTTTCAAGTGATTATGCAGATGCTAGCTTGAACAAAAGTTTGCAAATGTATCGATTAAAAACAAACAACTAAAAAACAAGAAAAGAAGGTCATAGACAAAAATTAGCATTTGTATGGAAAAGAACAATAAATGCCAATGGTATGTTTCAGGATAGCTTACCTATTCCCAATAAGTTAGGTTTTTCAAAATATTTTAACTTTATATATTAAAACAATAGCTTTGTAAAGCACACATACAAACACAAACTGGAAATGTTGCAGGTAGTATATTTATTCCCTGATGATCTTTGGGCTAGGAACAAAGCGCAAATCAAGAAGACTCACTTCATGATGTATTTGAGATAAAAGAGCCCCTTCTTGGAGTTCGAGGTTTGGGATCAAATGTTTGATAGCATCTGCTCGCTGAAGATTTTCTAGGCAATTGGGTCGGTCGACAAATGATTGATACACTTCAACAACTGCAAGAAAACAGAAGCAGCAACATCATATGGAGTCAGAATCATATAGAGACGCTGAACCTTTATAATACCGAGTGAATTTCCATACAAACCTTCAAAAGCATAGGAGGTTCAACCCTATGGAACATCTGAAAAAGACGACTAAGCAAACTTTGGGTACACATGGAAGATTTTACAGTTGTGTCTACGTGGGCAAATTCAAGCAAAAGTTCTGCCACCTTTTCAAGATAATCCCTAGCCACATCAGCGTTGAATGTTGATATGGGAAAGTAACCCGGAAGATGTCACACCTCCTGGTCTAGCATTTAGGACACCTGAACCAGATAGCACACCCGAAGCTGTCTGAGATGCAACACCCGATGTTGAAGCAGCTCTCTCAAGAGATATCAGTGGTCCCATCTCCTTATTTGCTATCTTATGCGAAATTCTAGGCATAGAGTCAAGATTTCCATTTTCTCTTCCATGTCCCAAAACCTCTGCAAAAGCATGAATGATTGGTTTAGCAACATTCTATCAAATGAATATATGATATGGCAACAAAAAGCCCACCTGATTTTAAAGGATAATTTCTCTTTTATACAACACCTTGAACAACCAAGGAATAGCATATAAGAAAAATGATCCAAAAAAGGAAGAACATTTCTTTTCTTGATAGGTGAACAGAATTTATTAGAAGAAAAAGAGAATGTCCAAAAGGAAGGATGAGATATCCAGCCCAAAAACAGAAAAACAGCAAAAAAGATCCTACGAAAAGCACAAGCCCAACACAGATTACTCCAGATTACATACCCTATCCCATCTTAGTCTTCAAAAAACACTCCTCTAAACACCTTAAAAAGGAAGAGCATTTCTAAAAAACTCATCAAGAATATTATGTTACCAGTATATTAATAGTACCATGGTTAGACTTAGATCTGAAGGGAGTGGGAGTTATCCTCATCCCAACAACAGGTTAAGATTTTAAGCTTCGAACATATCATGTCATTCAATGTTTTAATTGCACGAGGTGTATCTGAGGTGGTTTTCCATTATGAAGGGAAGCAATGCTTCGATCTTTCAAGGGAAATAAAATATAAACAAAAAATTGCATAAAAACCATAAATAAAATTTAAAAATGAACAAACCATATAAATAAAAAGCAAACAAGAAAATTAGCAATCTTATATTTCATGATTTAACTCGATGATAGACAATCTTATATGTAGACATCATCAGCAGTAAACAGTTAAAAGAATAAATGTATAATCTATACTACGTATCAAGCAAACTCACCAAGTTGACTCATTGTCCAGATTTTGCCTATACTATCAACTCACGAATATATATATTATAGATGGTGCTCAAACTTTTGATTTAAGGCTTTGTTGATGATGATAAAACTGATGCTCTCGAACCACAGTTTTCTCTCTACACATTTGACACACTATATATTCATCTTCACTCCACACTATGCCACCTCACCCTCTTAACTGAACTCTTCTATAAAATACCATCCCATGTTCTTCTCTAAGGTGGGTTCTCCCAAGTCACAATGATAACATGACATCCCTGACAAGTTATTTCTGTTTAACTGGAAAAAAAAAACATATAACTTTCTATTACTCTTTATAATTTACTTATCAAAAAAATAATTACTTGTTATAATTTGATCTAAATTTTCATTTTAAACATGGTTGTGGAGGGTAAGATGGGAAAAGAAAAAGATAAAGAAAACAACTGCCCATTTTATAGTGTAGAGTCAAGGCTTAAGCATCAACGTGCCTAGAGGCTTACATATCAACCTGTTGAGGCAAAAGCGTAACATATTTCAGTCGAGATTTGAGCCTCTAGACACAACCCATTTGTCTCACCTCAATTCATTGCAAAAGCATAAGCCTAGAGCCTTACATATCAACTTGTTGGATACATACCAATTTTTAATTTGCTTGATTGATCGAAAGGCATTTTTTGTACTCTATCCGTTGAAGGAATCCCTTTGAAGCTTTCTTGATTCTGATTTCAATCAAAAACTTGTGGCTTCGTTGTATTGAGGCAAAAGTTCATACATTTCTTACATGGTCCTTTCATCTTAAAAGTTTAATGTGGAGGGTATGTATATGCTTTAAACCTTGTTTTTTGAGCACATGGGCCACATGACTTGGCCAATGGCCTCTTTTTTCTACTTCGAGCAAATTTTCATGATTCAACATTTCTCCACAAGGAAAAAAAATTCCATCATTTGCCCAACCCATTTTCTCATGAACATGCCTCAACCGAAACACACCCTAATGATAGAGTACGTAGAGAAAATCAAAATACAGTTAAGAGTGTTCAATGAGAAAGATCTTAGATAGCATGGTAAGGCAAAAGGAGTAAAATGCTATTTCAGACAAGACTTACCAAATGCAGCAAAGATGAAGATAAAGTTTAATGTG
>NW_028237502.1:0-21048 GCF_017979445.1 Akebia trifoliata
TTTAAAAAGAGAATTTCATACCATGCAAAAGGGAAATCTGGGGTAAAAGTAAGACCCGAGTGTAGGCTAACGGTGGTCGTAAGGGAAACAACTCCAGAAGAGGAGGCGAAGATAGCTAGGCTGAAAGTCAGCAATTTTCGGAAGCTCACTAAGCGCGAGAGTCGTCTTGTCCCTCATAAGCTTATTGAGACTACTCCCGTATGGAACCGCAAAGGCAAGACACAGAGTCGGGAAGCAAGACCTATGTATTGACCCTTCCTTTGGCATTGAGTAGAAAAAAAAATTGTCTTTTGCCAAATGATACTGAACTCCAAGTTGAAGTGGAAGCAAGAGATGAACATTTTCGGGCTTCAAATTAATAATGGTAACTTGTTTTCTACTTTTAGGTATAGATTCCATTTAGTTACAGCATGTTTTGAATGATCTCTCACCCAAATGGTTCTATGGTCTCATCCAAGTTGCTCAATTGAGAAACATTGGCTGTGTTATTATTACAGTTTTGAGACTTACAAATGGTAGTTTATTAAGTTGCTGCTTTTGTTGTGGGTATGTTATTCAAACTTTTTTGAACCATGGTAAACCAAGTTTGGATTTGAATTAGGATAAATCTGGGAAAGTTTTGGAAAAAATGCAGGGGAAATTTTGGGATTGTACAGATGATGTGTTCAGATTCGTTCCACAAAACCCATCAACCTCAACCTTCTAAAAACTCTGTTTTGTTCTTGAAATTTTGGGATCGGCTGGTCCTCCATTTGGAGATTTGTTTTTGGAAAAATTCGTTTGATCTTTGGGCATTGCTCTGGTCGACCACCATAGTCTAGCATTTGGGCATACTTAGTACTACATTGCTTCCATTCATAAGCCTGTTTCAGTAATATCCTCTCTCTCTCTCTCTCTCTCTCTCTCTCTCTCTCTCTATATATATATATATATATATATATTATATATATATATGGGTCCCGTTCCGCACTCAACCATTTGCCCAACCATTTTTGTCGTACATGGGTTAGAAGTTTTGGAATAGGCTGATTTTTGGTGAGGATGATCTCTAACATTTCCCATATATATATATATATATACCAAATTTATGAGACTAATGATGAACTGATTCGAAATTCACTCGTTGATGTGGCATATGCATAGAACCATAGATCTTTCTCATTGTATATCCCGAAGAAAAAGATCTATGGTTCTATGAATATGCCACCTCAAGCGAGTGAATTTTGAATCAGTTTATCGAAACTCAAATTTATAACTTAGGGTGCACACCTCGGTTGTCATCAGGAGTTTACAAATTACTGAAGAAGCCAATTTTTTTTCTTCTAATTTATGAAAATGGTAATGTACCTGATTTTGTAATTATGATAATTGTATGGACAAGTTAATGAATTTACCTTGATGGCCTTGAAAATTATTTGGTTGTGCATAGCTGGTTCAGTAATTTTTGCAAATTATTTGGCTGTTTTTCATAAAACAAGCCGTATACATATGGATACATTTTATAATGAAAATGAAGGTTTTGTAGTCTTTTTGTTTCGGTGGGAAAAAATCTAGCCATCAGTTTTTCAAAAAATGATGGGTTCGGTACATAAGAGAAAGGGAAATAAAAGCAGCCCCATTTTGTGACCATTGGAGGATGAAACAAGCCAAGATTTACCATTCTGGATTAATGGACACTGATGCTTTGCTGGTCTGGATGTTGAAGTCAAGTCTCCAGTTTGGCCATCTCTTAGGGAATTGTTCCTTCTAACAAATGAAACAATCGGCTGAGTAATTTTTTTTTTTATATATATTTTTACCAAAATGGTTATATACCCAAATTTATAATTATTTATTTTTATCAAAATGGTAATATATTGTTTGATATGTGGTTGTTTACCTTTCTTATGAACTTTCATTCATATCAAGGGCATAAAGGTAAAAATTCATCAAATTATACAACCCTACCAATATATATATGGCTGGTTCAGTAATTGTGGTAAAATATGTGAATGTGTTAGACATTTCCCCTATTGTCTATTAATGACCTTCACCTTCGGATATACATATATATATATGTGGCTGGTTCAGTAATTGTGGTAAAATATGTGAATGTGTTAGACATTTCCCCTATTGTCTATTACTGACCTTCACCTTCGGAGTATCATGCAAATCATATATGGGGTGTATACACTATATATCATACTCAGTTTTTTTGGGGTGTTTTTACCAAAACAGACGAGTGTTTTACGGAAATTACAGGGCAAAACATTTTTAAAATATTTATCAGAAATGACAATCATTTTGGTATTTATTTATTTTTACCAAAAAGGATACCTACCTACTGTACAGCTACTTGTGATGTAAAATGGCACCCATTTTGATAAAAATAAATAATACTAAGTTATAACCAAAATGAATTATATAAAGTTATTTTAACAATATGTCCCGGCTTGTAATTTTAGTTTTGGAATCATATGTAACCATTTTTGTAATTTTCTTCCCTTTCTTAATCAAATGATTTCTTCTACAAGATGCGAGTCAGCTGATCAAATAATCAAAGTTAGGTTCAAAACTCCATTATTGTACTCTAAAAACCTGATCGGTCAGATCAATAGTCATGGATAACCAGATTAATCTCCACAATGGATGAAAATTTTCACCCCACAAGGGTATCATAGGTCTTTGCTATCAAATAAAATACCTACATAATATGTATTTGGCAAAATTACCAATTTTTTAATATTCACAGAACTACCATAAACCCAATTTCGTAATTATTTATGAAAAACATTTGTCTGAAGTAGTAATTATACAAGAAGTCTGATGAATTTACTTTTAAGCCTTTTGAGTTGAATGTCCAATCAATAGAAAAGTAAAAAAGTAAACAACATATAAAGTTCTGGTAAAAATAATAATTACAAAATCAGGTATATGGCTGTTTTCATAAATATTAAAAAAAAAAGGGGGGGCTGATTCAGTAGCTTTTGCAAAATATTCGACCGTTTTCCTAGAACACCCTAAAAGGGAAAATTACAAGTTGTGCATGCAATCATGTACAAAGTATATTTATACTATATGTATAACATATATACACTGCTTCTTAATTGTAATCAAATTCATGTTTCAAATCTGAGAAATATAACCCACATTCACATCCCTTATAATAAAGCCTCTGTTTGGTGCATAACATGTAGTTTTCTGGTTTTTTTTTTTTTCTTTGGTAACAAATGACGATTGTTTTAATGTGATTTCCAGTAAAATATTTTTCAAGAAAACTACATGTTGCAAACAAAACAAAGGCTTAAGTAGAAAAATAGTGTCAACCCATTACAAAATACAAACTAAACTTACATCAAGAACCATTCCCAAGTTCCAGGGAAGAAATGATAATTTCTTCATAAGAGATCATATTGTTGGGTCTCTCCGAAGAGTGGTTTGGTCATTGGTTCTTTGACTTCCACTCCATAATTGCAGAAAGAATAGTATAATTTGGTATGAGATTCTTATCAGGCAATGGAAAATTTGTCATGGGTGATTTATCATTCTTCTGGAGCCAGATCTCAATTGCTTTGCGATCATATGTATATCCATCTGAAGCAACACAAGGGTCTTCCATTATGTCCTGCATTGATAGAAACAACTTCCATGTAAAAAAATCAAAAGGAGGCTGAAGAACAAAAACAATTGAGAAGATACTTGAGCAGATTCAAAGAGAATCTCAAGCATATTCTTGTTTTACTAGATTTTGCAACAGATGAATCTGATCTATTGGAAAAACAAAAAATATGTGAATTTGAAATGATGCAAAGGACATATGTTCTATAATTCTACTGAAGAAAGATTTATTTATTTTTAATGACGATTACTTGGGCCAGGATATAAATCTGTGAAGCATGGCATACATGCAAAAGAGTTAAAACCCATCATTATAGAATCCAAAGATCTACGAAGCGAAAAGTGTTACCCAACTCAAGATCGTAACCATTTGATCTCTACATTCTTTTTTGCCACATTACCTTATATTTTAATGCTGGGAAGCATGATCAAATGATTGGGATCATTCTACAAGCTAAAACGAGAGCTTCTATTGCCACAACAACTTTTGCTGACGGCACCCCAAGATGTGTGCTAATTCTTTGGTGATTCACATATGAATTGGGGTAGCACTAGCAAAAGTTGGTGTGGCTATAGAATCTCTCACTAAGACCAAGTAAGACCAATCAAATGGAGGATGACCATGTAATTATGTTACATTTTACATTAATGTGTCCTGACTCCTGAGCAAAGTCTGTTGTTTTTTGTTTTTTCCTTTCTTTTTCATAGCAAAAGGACAGTTGAAAGTCTCTGATCTCAGCTCAATGAATGTTAAGAGTAGATACAGAAGCTGCAAGAGACTGACCTTAAGGATTGGGCAGATGAAGAGGCTTGGAGGTGCAAATACGACACTGGGAACCAAATCCTGGGCCTTATCAGCAATGCCTTTTAGTTTCTCCAAAATTGGAAGAACTTCAACCTTTAAATCGGGCCTATCAATGCGCCTTAGTTCCACACAACTCAACCCTAAAACAGCCAGTTCATGTGTCTCCTTAGTCGGCCAAATTCCAGCCTCGGAATCCAAAATTTCCATCAAGGTTCCATTTTCCAATGCAGTTTCAACTTTGTGGGCCAATGCTAAGGCTGGTTGTGCAGTCAACAATTGCAAGATAACCATCCCAAATGCATAAACATCAGATTTTGGTGAAACCAACCCACTCCTTTGATACTCGGGGTCTATGTAGCATAGTGTCCCTACAGGACCACTATCCTTGTAGAGTGTTGACATGGAAGAATCGATTGAAGGAAGTAAAGTTGAAAGACCTATATCACCTATCTTGCTCACAAAGTTATGATCAAGCAAGATGTTTGCGGGTTTCAGATCACGATGAATTATTGGCTTTGGCTTTGAATTATGTAGGAAAAATAGGGCAGAGGCTACTTCCCAAGCTATTCGGAACCGATCAAACCATGGGATTGGGGGCGTATTATTTTTCCGAAGTAACCTGTCTTCTAGACTACCATTCTCCATGTACTCGTAAATTAGGCAACCTTGATCGATACAGGCACCAAGAAGAAGAAGCAAATGGGGATGACGAACGTTGCTCAAGATTTCCAGCTGAAAGTCAATGAAGAAATATAGGTGAGGCTACATATATTTGAAAATGAAAAATATTAAGTTTGAAGGAAATATTTGATCATCTCAGCTTTAGGCATAGACATGACATCCGAAAGAACAAAAAACCTCACAAAACCCCAAAATAACAAGTCTGTTTTCTTACATGGATTGTTAGAATACCAAAAATTTATATTACTTTACATTTAATAATCTCTGGAAATTTATCAAAATAGGAGAAACAACTGCCATGTTGTTGTAGGTCATATTTCCTGGTAAGTTTTCACAAAATATACAACATGGCAAATATAACATAGGGAACTAAAACAAGTTTTAAATAGAAATATGAACATATATTTTAGTATGAAACTCCACACACTAATGCCCTGTTTGGATACAAAGTAGAAAGTAACATGGAAGAAAGTAGCTTTTTGAAAGTAGAAAGTAATTTACTTTTGCCTTTTAAAAGGTTAAGATTTTTATTTTTTTAAAGTAGTTTTGTAAAATGAATCCAAACAAACTTTTTTATTTTTCAACTTTCAAAAGTAAAAAAAAGGTTACTTTTTCATGTGTATCCAAATGGCCTCTTGAGTACTGCAATACTAATTTGAATCACTTGAGATGTGCAAGACCCATCCCTGAAAGTTGATGTCTATAGTAACATGTGATCATATGGCTAAGGGGGATCATCCACACCAAAATGATCAGCCCTTAACTCATCTCCATGTGGGTCGTATGAGCACATGCGACTTCAGACATCAACTTTCTGGACATCTATAAATCCTGATTATATACAATAGACAGTGATACTTGAACTGGTCTCTAACAAAAGTGCATATATGTTATTAGACAAATTCAATCTCTTCTATTAAAGAAAAAGAGAATTTCCATAAAAAAGCCTAGGTTATTAAAGCAAATATATAAAATTGCCAAAACACCATATGCCTTGTGTATTTTGCAACTTACAAAGTCCATTGGGACAGGTATGATTGCGAGGGAAAGTCGGTGAGAAAATGATTAATCTGAGAAAATATGATTTGCAGACGTTTGGTTGCTCATTTTCATAGATAAATCATTTTCCCTTCTTTGCGGGAAAATATTCTGTGAACAAATTTCTCGGGGGCGGGGGGGGGCATTTTTTTTTTTCTCAATTACCCACACCCCTAAAACTATATTCAACTCACTTTTGACATTTTCCTTGGTACAATCAATCCTTGGAAAACATTTCACAAGAGATCCATTTCCTCAGGATCACTTTCCATGGAAATTGATTTTCCTTTGAGAAAATAATTTTCTTTGCAATCATACATACCATGCCAGAAATTCTTTGAAAAGAAAAAAAATAAATGATGGAGAATTCTTGTAACACAGATTAGAGGTAAATGTTTATAGTTGATCGGGAGTGAGTTATTTGGGTGTATCACTTTCCAAAAACTATCATACCTCTTGTTGAAATTGCTTAGTCCTGTGGCCTTCTTTTGAGTGAAGGACTTTCACTGCTACCGTGACATGATGTAAAGTACACTTGTAAACGGTACCATATGCTCCCAATCCAATTCTAAGATCATCAGAGAAGGATGAAGAAGCTGAAACAATCTCTTCCCATGTGAACTTCTTGTATGGAAGACCAGGACTCTCGAGTGCCTTCTCCAGGCTTTGTTTCTCTTTGGCATCACGGGCACCTTTAATTTCCGCTTGTTTCCTTTGCAAAGCTTCTCTTTCGACACATTCTCTCACAAACTCAGCTTCCATTTTCGCAGCTTCATGTTTCTCCTTTTCGTGTCTTGCTAATTCTCTCGCCCCCTCTTCCCTTATGCTTATCTCCTTGAGTTTGGTTGCTTCCTCTATTCGACATTCACTCAGTTTTTTTAGCTGATCAAACCAAAGTATGGGGAAAATGATATATCCATCACTGATTTTAACGGTCATTAATTATTGGATTATTGGAATATTGGAAATCATAAAATTTACTATATAATGGTTTAGTGAAATTCAGCTGATTCTTCTTCTTCATGCATAAATTTCAATTGACTTCCATCAAATTTTTTTTCAGAGCGAACCAAACTTACTTGCCGAGAAGCATCGATTGTCTCATTTTGAGCTACTGCGTACAGTCCTCGGGCATGTCTTAGTTCAATTCTCAGTCTTTCTACCTCAAAATTAATATCTACCTGCACATATACCAGAATAATCTTTGATATAGACCACACCCTTTAACACTGATTAAAACCTTAAGCAATAATATGTATTGGTATTTCATAATGCCTATATATAAGTACATATATATATGCGTAACATGAAATCTAAGTTGCAATTTTTGCTAAAGACCATCCAGTGGTGCTATGTCCCCTTGCATGTGCACAACATGTACAGAATGCCACTAATAACCATTCTAGCAGATAGCTAGCTCAGATTTTCTCTGTTTTCTTTTCAGTCATTTTATATGAACATAGTGATAAGTAACTATTCTAATTTTTTAATTCACAGGGAACTTCATGTCTAAAGCTTATCCGAGAAGCATCATGGTGGGAGAGACTATACTTCCATATACTCTTTTGAACTTCGTAGATTCTTTTTTCCTGAGTAACTTCTTTTGTGTCCTTGAACATACGCTCAGACAAGATGAGGCATAACTTCACATTTTCAAGCATGACAGATGACAATCACTATATCTAGGGTTTAAAAGGAAATTATGGAGCATTACTTCTATTGCTATTTGTTTGGGGATTTGGAAGGAGAGGAACCTAAGGACCTTTGAGGGAAGAAACCTCGGTGGAAGAAATCATCCTTTCTATTTTGCGTTTTTAATTTCTCTGGAGCAGAGTTTTGCAGTAATCAAAAAGGCTTTTTTTTTTTTTCAAGATTGGGTAAATTACACCCATGGTTTGGTATAATTTTATGTCAACCCCCTACTGTTTCGACAATTGCACTTACCTCCCCTATAGTTATCTAATGGGTTCACTTACCCCCTTCTGTCTACTTGCCATCAATCAAATAGTTAAAAAATGTTTTTCTACTTTTACGAAGACATTTTAAAATGTTATTCTTTTAATAACCAAAATTTCCAAATGAAAAAATGGGTTTCCTTGTGAATGTTTAGACAGGGACATTTTTATAGTTTCAAATTATTTTTTTGTATAAAAAAAATAAAATGAGAGGGTAAATAGTAAAATAGCATCTGAACTTTTATCACCATGTGTGAAAGGGGAACCAAGTATAATTGTCAAAATGTTAGGGGGACAATATGGAATTACGTCAAACCACAGAGGGCTAAAGTGTAATTTACCCTTCAAGATTTTGCAGATAAGTGGAATTGAGTTTGTAATATTGCTGTGTGATCGGGTCTCTCTTCTGTTTTCTCTGTTTTTTGTCTTGTATCTTTGCTTGGTGTGGTCATCTCGACCATGCCTTTCTCTTAATAAAGATCTTTCACTTACCAAGAAAAATAATCGAAAAGACGTTACCTGACTCTCTGACGAAGAAGATTCTGGTGGAATATCTGACATGGATGCTTGACTATGATTCCATGAGAGGTGATCTCTATGCAAGCTTCTGAAATTAGAAACCTGACTTCCAACAAGTTGAGCATCTGAATTACTAGAGCAAGTACTCATAGCATCCTCCGTATCTTCGGTATCCACAGATTGACTTCTAGAATGGGAAGTATCAGTTGAGTTGGATCTAGTTTTAAGGAGGGTATGGTTTATAGTTGAAAGAGCTTGAAACCGCTGAATTCGTAGTGAAGGACCATGGAAATGATTGTGTGAAGCAACTGAGGCTGTGTCTGTGAAACCAAAAAATTAGAAGAGAAGATGCATTAAAAGGAAGTTTGTAGAAATATGCTGAATCAGTTTCTAAAATTGATTTGTTCATCGACATGCAACTATGCTCAACATCAAAGTGCCATATCTTACATAACTATTAACGATGTTTTTTGAAAAGGATGACTGTCAACCTTAAGAGGCCACAAGGGAAAATGTTCCTAACAGAAGAAAGACTTGGCAGCTCCAACAACATAATATAGTCGTCTTACTAAAGTTGCCACCATTGGCAAAGTAGTGGAATCACCTATCAGTGGCTAGGAGAGGACAGGGAAAAGGGGGGGGGGGGGGGGGATACCGAAGGGTAAAATGACTGTAATGATCATAAAAGTATCCTAAATAGCCGACATAAAAATGAAATAATTCCAAAAATTCAACATCCTTACTATGAGATGAAGGTAATCATCTCTACCGAAACAAATCAAGGAGAGAAGCATGTCATGGTCCAAAATGCAGGTTTATGTTATGCAAGTTAAACCCTAAAAGAAATTCAAGTGTGAAAGATGTCAGGCTAGAATAATTCTTTTTTTGTGTTCTATTCTATTATTTTCTTTTCTTTTCTTTTTTTCCCTATAGGCAACTGGGTAAGGGTGAACCATCATCATTGAAGCCTTATCTGAAAGATTTGGGGTTGGTTAAACTAATGTTATTCGACCATTCAATTCTGTCCAAAGCAACAATTTTTTTTTCCTTTTGATTGGTAAGCATGTTTTTAATGAGGGCAGTAAGTCGGTGATGGGGAATCTTGTCAAGAGTGGGTTTTGAACCCAATCTGTGGAACTTGCATATACAACTTTAGGTTGATTTTCAATACCTTCAAGATAGGAATATGAGCGTACACAAATTTCAGCTAACAAACATCTCGGGTTCTTCAATAGGTAGCTCAAACCTTAAGTGGAAGAGTGCAATACCTGTCTGTGAGCTAAAGTTATAACTTGAGCAACTGATGGTAGAGAAACTTGTATCGCTACTTTCTCCTTTGATGCTTCCATTTGTTTCGGAGGTGGATGGACGCACAGATGATAATTTTCCTTTTGAAACGACATAAACGGTACAAAAACTTGGACTGCATTCTGAGATTCTTGAGGATATATTGTCGCCCTTAAATTTTCTATAAACAATTTAATTATTAATAAATATAACCACCGAAAAAATAAAAACTAAAGAGATTGAGATGACACAAGATAATAAATAACCAAAGATACAGTGATAAACGTGAAATTTCCCACGACACTTATAATACAACAAATATATGTGCAAGTGGGATCTTAATTTTGGGCAAGATATGGTTCTCTAAGAGGCTAGCTGCCTTGCCACTGCTAGTCGGGCCTACGGGTCCTATTTTGTTGTCCAACAAAACACGGTCTCGGAAATGAGAATTCCGAAGAAAGAATCATAATTAAAAAACAAGTAACTTGATGTGTTGGTGAGCCCTTACGTTGTTGGTTGTTCTTAATGATTCTATATGAAAGCACATCTGTAGGAAGGCTATTAGGCCTGAAGCTAACATAAAAAGTGAGGTCATCCATCAATTAAGGATTATATTTAGCTAACCAAAAGAAGAAAGAATCCGCGTTGTCACGGAATGTGCAAATCCTAAATTAATATATGGACGATTAGCAAGTGTTTTATGTGGAGGTCATATTAGTCACGCCTTATGATGGGGACACGTGTCATAAAGATAGAAACCAAGAGCCCACTTAGAAAGACTTTTCTTTTCGAGCCCACGGTCAGAAAGTAAGTTATCGAAATCCAAATTTCGAACCCAAATTGAAAAAAACCATCGTACATAAACACATAAACCGAGCTCAGGTCACAAGCCCCGAGTATATCTAAGATAAGTTCAAAAAAGATTTGAATCCAACTAACGAGATGCTATGAGTGAGATATTTTGCTTCACATTTAATAAGCCTACAACACTTACAAATCAAGATCACATCCTACTGGCGAGTGATGGGCTCATCTCCCGAAGCACTCAAGTCTTCCCTAAATAGAGTAACTCATCTAACACCTAGAATAGTCATGTGAGTATTCGTCTATATAAACCAAGTCATCAAACGAAGAAGTGGTCGGGTGGTGAAAAGTTGGGGAAGTGAAAAATAGAAAAAAGAGAAAGCAAAGAACAGAAACCTATAAGAAAGAATACTCCATAAATCGACAATTCGTCATCAAAGAATATTCTATAACTCAACAATTCATCATCTTCTTCTTCACTTCCTATTATCTGAGTATTAACAAAATCATCGGAGGAACATTGGTAGGCACCACACCGGGGACCCATCCTTCAACCTTCTCACTTTCCACCATCCTAGAGGCTATGAAGTAGCAAAGAGATCCCAAGCCGACATTTCAAAAGAGAGAAAACCGAAAGAATGAGGTAGAGTCCACTAGAAGATTGAGCCAATTAAATTGCCATCAACAATGGAAGGAGATCAGTCCAGGGAGCAAAAGGAGAATGTCAAGTCACCAAGGAACGAAAGGGAATCAACAAACCAAAGAAGGAGGCAGAGGAAAATAGTTTAAAACTAAGTCCTCCTGACAACTCCAACAGCAAGCTGGAAGTGAATGAAGACACAACCTAGGGAGACATCTGACCTAGAGCCAACAAGATGGAGAACCGAGCTGAACTACAGAAAAGAACCCCTGACAACTCCAACAGCAAGCTGGAAGTGAATGAAGACACAACCTAGGAAAAAAGCCGAAGACCAAAAGCGGAAATCAAAGCAATCAGCTAGGGAGATCGGTCATAACGCCAAACATAAAAGAAAAGATATCTCGAGTTATTGGTCAAAGTGAACGACGATCCATCACCTAAGGTGTGGAAGGCCAAAAAGCTTTCGGGTAGATCTAGAGGTGAAAAGTCTCAGATTGAGGAAGTCAAACGGTCTCCACTAACTGAAATGGTTAAGGACCGAGGTTGACCACCTTTCCCACTTCCGTACTCCCCACTGACCAAGACGAGATCAAAGGAGTAGGAGAGAAGTGAAGTTCATCCACGTGAAGAATAAAACAAAAAGATCTAGACCGAACTCAAACATCAAAGAGTGACACACATCTCGAGGAGTGGTCAGGCATGAAAAACCTCTTCGCATTTTACAACTATCATATGCTAAGGAAAAGTATCGTTGAATCCTCACATGGTATAACAGTACAAAGTCGATTGAGATGGTTGAAGAGAAAGTTGAGATGGTTGAAGATAAAGTTGAGTAAATGTGCTTAAACCAACTCAATCGACTTCTTCTTAGTTTATCGCCAATAGAGCTACTCCAACATTTACTCGAAAGTGTTCATTTCAAATTTTATCTTCTATAGTATTTCCAATCATCCACCTCAACATCCTTGTATCTATTATGCTCAATTTGTTTACATAATGCTTCTTGATCACCAAACAATCATCTATCAATGTACCATTCCAAATGAATAATAAAAATAAAATGTATAAATAATAGGATAAATTCAATAAAAAGAAATCTAACAAAACTTATGAATAAATATATTGATCTATATCAAACACATCGGACGGGGATATGTTAGTGCTCCTACTTAAACTATAATAGGTTATTATAATTTAACTATAGATTAGAAAGAATATTATTATTAAATAAATTGAATTCTTAACCAAAGGTGGGAGGCCTAAACCTTTTTGAAGCACCAGCGGACACTCGAGATTTTAAACTTTTTCAGTAAGACTCAAGATAAGTGAATGGATTATGGACTAGGTCTATCCCATGACCTAGATCATCTAGAGTCCAAATCAAATTTACTCACATGATCACAACAAACCAAACCATAACAACAGTAAGAAAAATTGATGCGGTGCTTGGCAACACAAAGTTGTCTTATGCTAATCAGCTTGGTCTCACCAGTGGCCTAAAACCATTAGTAAACCTCACATGCCTTTTAAAACACTATTCCAAAGAGCAAGGCAATCCAAAGGCCACCACTAAAAGAAATAAATGTACTCATCTCACCTTGAGATAAGATATGATTGATAATTCCAGATATCCAAGATGAATTGTGAAATTTATACATCATAGCCCTGTTGTAGAAGGCGTGTACATCTTGAAAGATTGTAAACAGATACTTTATACAATTTGAGATGACAAATTAGTTAGAAAATAATCGAAACAAACTACTAAAGACCCCAAAACAATCTTAATACAAAAAAGACCGACATAGGCACCAAAGTTCATGGAGACAAAAGAAATTGAGGCTTATTGATAGGAATACCCCCCACCCACCCAAAATGAGGAACTTGGTCAAGACAGAGAGTAGAGAAATGTTTATATAGATGTTAAACAAGCTGCCTAACTTGAATGTCGGAGTATCTTTAGTAGGTAACCCTCTAGAGAGAAGAACGAGGTGGAGAAGATAAACGAGATATGAACGGTTCATGGCAAGGGTATCAGAACGTGCAGCTTTCCAAAACGATCCCCACAACGCTTAACCAATAATGTGCATATTCCGAATCGGTAAAATTAATTTCTAATGTTATTACCTTGTAAACCTACTATGAGATGAAGCTCCTATCACAAGCTTGCTTATCTCAAACTTTGAAACCTCTCCTGATATTGCTAGTGGTACATCATCCTCTTCAATCATCACAACCTCTACTTCCACCTGAATGAACAATCAAGCAGAGTAAGTCTTTTTATTTTTTATTTTTTGATTCCTTTGGATACATTTCTCAATGAACAAGAAACTTTTACCTTTTTATCAGTACACATTTTCTTGTATGGGAGAAGCATTCTACTTGTTTGCCATTCCATTTCCTTCCTATATGCATCAGCTACATCATCTTGTACTTGTGAAATTTGAACATAGTTTCCCACTGCAAAACCAAAAATGACGAATGGACACATAAAAAGATTAATAGCATAAATTCTCTCTACTTTGTTTGACATTTTTTTTTCTTTTTCTAAAATTAGTTTGATGAATAATATGAGGCCTCAAATGATAATCAGAAGAAATTGGAGCTCCTAAAGGGAGCAATTTTAAAATCAGTAATAAGGAAACTAGGAATCTTTTTATTGTGGATGGAAAATGGGTGGGAAAATTATTTTCTTCAGAAAATGCTATTTAGGAGATTACAATCTCTCAGTCTCACTTCCTCTCAGAAAAACTGAAATGTCCCTCATAGAAATCCTACAACGAGTTGGCTACAAAATACTAAATTCCCTAGAAAAAAGTTATGAAACTGAGGAAAACATTACCCAAAAATTAGCGGTATCGAATATCGATCAGTGTACAGTCTGTTCTGACAATATAATACTACCAACATAATACAAGACACGCACACACAGAACATGATTATTCTTATTTCTGTTACAGAATGGGATTATAATATCTTGGAAGGGTTGGCTAACGACTTAAAGTTAATTAATACAGTAAGACTTGGACCTGGAAGCGCCAAATTCCTGAAATTTATTTTGTACTATCCCTCTTTCTTCATTTATTTTATTTTATTTTATTTATCATTTTCACATTTTTCAGCCAAGATCTATTGGTTCTTCCTCTCACTCTTTTACGACCTTCAACTTAAATAATCTTCTAACTGGGGCTATAATAAACGTTCGTTGAACATTCCCAAGCCATCTTAGCCAACTTTCTCTTAGTTTATCGGCTATTGGAGTTACTAATAATTTTTTTTCCATCTTTCCACTCATCCATCTCAACATCTTCATCCAGATTGCTCTCTCACACCCCCCCCCCCCCCTCCCTCTCCCATGCTGCGATTATACCCACTACGCCCTTTGATGGTGGTTGGGCATATCTGTAGGGACTAGTCCTACTTCCCAGGGGGGTATCCTATGTCATATTAAAAAAAAAAACACCTTCATCTCTGCTATGCTCAATTTATCAACATGAAGATTCTTAATTGCCCCACATTCAACTCATAAAAGCATAACTGGTCATACTGCCATCATATAAAAAATTTGTAAGAGACACAAGAATGCAAAATCTTTGCTCTTTCTGGTAGATAGGGAAAAAAAAAAAGAACATAATGGGCACCACTTACTAGGTTTAGGGACCTTTGTTATCCGTGGTCGGACATGTAACAACTTGATTAGAATTCTTCCCTCAGGAACAAATTTCTCCAATGCCCACTCAACTGCATATTTGCTTTTACTACCTCCACTGACAGCCACAGCGACAATTAAAGACGGAGGTGGCAATGCAAGTTCTTCTTCTACTTCAAGAGTTTTCATTCCCTCCATTACTCCCTCTGTTCTCTTTCAAAAAAAAAAAAAGTTAAAAAAAAAAGACCATGAGACTAGTTTTATGAAATTAACTAAACCACAATATTTTTATTTCTTAATGGGATTTGAGATCATAACAGTAAGCAGACATACCCTACTACCAAATAGAACGAGGTTTCAAACAAAATCATGTAAATTGGAAATCACACAAAACTGTACAAAAAATCTTCAAAAAAAAAAAAAAAAATAGAATACCTAAGTCTAGTAAAAATTCGCTGATAGCTTAAATCAGAACGACAAGAGAAACCTGAAAATCAATTATCTCAAACCCAAGAAAGATGTTCAATTAGAACCCCTAATAAAGAGCCAAAAAATACACAGAATTGCAAATTATAGTCAGAGCCCACCAAGTAAAAGACTCTCAAAGTGTGTTTAGAAGCAGTTTTCTATATTACAAACTAGAATCATGACCAAAACAGGGGAAAAAAAAAATACTCAGAACATGAAAATCATGCATGTTATTCTAAAAGCTCAAAATAACTCAATAACCCAAAAAGGAGAAAAAACATGATTTCTTAGAAAAAAAAAGCCTCAAAGCACAGAGAAACCATACCTAATACATGGGTTCTCATAAAACCAACTGAAGAACAAAACCCATAGTTTCTTTTCTCCACAAATGTTATAAATAAATAAAAAAACCCAATATCTCCAAATTTAGAAAAAACAGAGGAGGTGAAAAGAACCAAAAACACAGAAATGTTTGTAAATTTAGAGGCAACGGTGCCGTGGTGACATTCCCAATTGAAAAAACACCAAGCAGAAATTTAACTCAATTTTTTATTGCTTGTTGAGGACCCATTGTTATCTTGTTGATGTTGTTTATAGTTTCCTCAAGTTCTCAGAAATTTCTCTATTAAAAATAAAATTAAAGATTTCAACGAGCAGTACCCCAATGGTTAAATGCATCCAAAATGTGATTTGGGCCTTTTGTCCTTATTGTGTGGCAACGACTGGCAACCAGTGTGAACATCTTGAGTTGACGGACTTCTCTGACGTTATGAATCACATTTTAGATTCTCCATGACACACATATTTCCTTGAGATCAGCACTGGTTTTCTAGTTATCTATTAATGAGAATCTCTAAGAGTACTCACTCATCTCAATTGTTTTGATTTAGAGTGAGATTCAAACTTCAGTTATTTGTTCCTCGACTTCAGATTTCTTTCTTTCTTCGCAACTGTTTGGTTTGCTCATCTAAACGTCGTTGATAGAAGAGAGAGACCTGGTCAAAGTAGTGGACCATGGAAGTACTTGGCGGCTTTTCGGACTTCCAAAGAACTATTTAGTGAGGCCGTATTTTGTGTTTACCGAAGAGTAAAGATATGACGGTGGCAGGTCAAATCTAAACGTTTTTTCAGTGCGTGAGTTAGAAATTTTGGAACGAAAATGCTAGAATGACATAGGGTACGATATTACGATTCTCAGAAGTCTGACGTGGGACGTGCACATAATCACAAATGGCTTAAGACCAGGTCCAAATTGACATATTTCCTCTTTCATTAATTTGAAGCTATTTAATTTGATAATGTTAAATGTAACTCTAGTTTAATATAGCCATTTGGCTACATATTGAATGATTTTCTTTTTATTTTTAGTGATACATTCAATGATGATTTGGTATGAACTTTTATCTTTTTTTTTTTTTTGGTCAAACACATTTTCGAAATGTGGTGTACACCACCTATATCTAGTGGATTATGGGAACGAGTTTTTTTAGTGGCTCTTCGAGGTAATGGTGAAATCGGTGGTCTACTCTGTCCTTTCGTCGCAGGATGAATATCATATGTAGTGATATCATCATCATCATATCATTGTAGAAGAATTTGTTCACATCCATAATTTGTATTATTTCTTGTAAATTGATTTTTCTATAGTTCCTTTTAAATGTAATCGATCACTGTGAAAGATCATGTTAGGAAGTGTTTATCTTGATGAAAGTACATCAAAATCAAACATATTGAATATCAAACTCAAAAAAGGTGACACGAAGAATAAAGGACAAAATTGATATCAACACACGTCGAAAATTGGAATGCAAAAATTGTGTTAGTGTGTGTGGTCCTTGGTCGGTCGACCGAACTCGTAAAATGAGTATCTTCTTTTTCTACTCTCTCAAGTGATTGAATATATTCGATTGACTGAACCCAAAACTCAAGAACCTCATTTTTTATCTCTCGGATGACCAAATCGATTCGGTTGACCGAACCCAAAAGTTGAGTACCTTTTATTTGATCACTCGAGTGAACGGGACTGTTCGGTCGACCAAACTTGAAAGTCTCAAAGTTCTTGAGTTTGGTCTCTCGGTCTACCGAGCGCTAAGATTTCAATCTTGTGACCTCTTCTCATTATGTTTCTATTGACATGAGATGTAAATTTTTGAACCTCAATGCTACGTTATTTGGAGTCGCCACCATTCCTTTTTGGAAATGAGTGTGAATGGGCACCCGAATCAATTTTTTAGAAAAATCATTTTTCCTGACATTTTAATGACTCAGTCGTGGAAAATGTATGGTCTACCTAAGATCTAGGTAAGGGGATTTAGTTAGAGAATGGGAAAAGTGTTAGGCACCCTATTCTCTCTACCTAGGGTGGTTATCTTTTAAACTTAGATATTTTGAAAATAATAAAAATGCATGAGATACATGAAGTAGGTATGTACATATGGTGGGTATGTACCTCTGTGAAAGAGGGTTTAATGTTAATGTTGACATGTGGAATATCCTATGGAAGAGGATATCCCATGGAGTCATCACATTTAACATGAGCTGAAATGTTGGTTTAAGATTTTAGAGAAATTTCATGGATGGAATCCTATAGATCCATAACCATGATGCATGCATGTTTGACTAGAAACTAGTATTTTAACCCCATCAAGAGAGTTATACATTTCTTTATCATGGTCAAGCATGTGTTGTAGACATGAGAATGTTCACCTTTGAATCTCAATGCTACTTTGTTTGGAGTCGCCACCATTCTTTTTTATAAATGGGTGTGAATGGGCACCCGAATCAATTTTTTTTTGAAAACCATTTTTTATGGCATTGTAGTGACTCTCAATCATGGAAAAGGTATGGTCTACCTAAAATCTAAGTAAGGGGATTCGTTTAGAGAATGGGGAAGGTATTAAGCACCCCATTCTCTCCACCTAAGGTGGTTACCTTTAGATTTGGCCATTTTTTGGAAAAAGATTAAATAAACAAGTAGAATGCATGAGATGCATGAAGTGGGTGGGTGCTCATAGTGTGTATGTACCTCCTCATTAGAAGAGGATTTGATGTTGGTGTTGACATAAGAAATATCTTATGGAAGAAGACATTCTATGGTGTCAACACACTTTTGCATGAGTTGAGATGTTGGTTTGGGATTTTAGAGAGAAATTCCATGGATGGAATACCCTTAGATCCATAACCTTAATACATGTATGTTTAGCTAGAAACTTAGTGTTTTAACCCCATCAAGAGAGTTACACATTTCTTCATCATAGCCAACATGTGTGATGTGTGTGCATAGTGTACATTATGATGCATGATATGAGAATGGGTTAAAAAAAGGCTTCAACCTCCATCCTTTCGACCAAACCGCCTCAAGCATTCCATGCCCAAGGTTGAGGTTCAATCTACTCGGGATGAAGGAGGGTTCTCCATTACATCTTAAAGGCTTCTAAAAATAAAAAGAGAGGGATAGAAGAAGAAGATGTAAAATAGAAACAAAAACAAATAAATAACTATTATCCCACCTTGTCCCCTTGGAAGTCTTGAATGAATCTTGAACTTGAGTAATGGACTTAGGACTTGAAAGATGTAGTTGAGGGTTGAGAGATAAGGGTTGAGAGATGAGAGATGAGTAGAGAATTTGGTAGAGTTTTAGGTTGAGAGATGGGGGCTTGAGAGCATGACTTGTTCATGGAAAATGAGGGTATTTATAGAGTTTTTGAAGAACTTTTAGGGATAAAGTGGTCCAACCCTAAAAATGAAGAAAATGGACATGAGATTAGGTTATTTCTTTTTGGATTTTTTATTTGTATGGGGGTAAAGATGACATTTGTGAAGAAACCCTAAAAGCATGCTTTGATCCTTGGTTTTTTGGTAAATAGAGGTGAGAGAACAAAAGTACTTTTGGGAGGGTGAATGGGGGAGTGACATGTGTAAAGGTGGAGTGGTAGGTAAAAAGTAGATCTTGGTTTATTTGTAAATAACTCATAAAGCAAGGGTGGAAGTGTAGTTTTGAAATGGACCAATGGGAAAATAAAAGTACTTTTGGGAGGGTGAATGGGAGCATGACATGTGTAAAGATAAAGTGGTAGGTGAAAAGTAGATCTTGGTTCATTTGTAAATAACAAATAAAGCAAGGGTAGAAGTATAATTTTGAAATGGACCAATGGGAGAACTCTATGTATGTACTTGAAGATTCCCACCTTTTGAGGGCATAATGGGAAGTTCTCTCACCTTTATAGATTATTACCAAAGACCAACTAACCTTTTTGGTTGGACTAAACTTTTTGAGAAGGGCATTCTTGAGTTTTCACAAAAGAAAGGTTGACTCTCCAATTAGATGATGCATTGGGTGTTGGAGGCTTATGAGGTATCAACATGTGTCATCTTGTGAAGGGGTGAGAGAATGGACTTGGTGTTGGGCTTGGGTATGGACTTGGTGTTGGGTTTGGATATGGACTTGGGTTTGGGCTTAGGATGGACTTGGTTTTGGGTAAGGATGTGGACTTAGGTTTGGGCTTAGGATGGACTTGGTTTTGGGTTAGGACATGGACTTGGATTTGGGTTTGGGATATGGAATTGGATTTGGGTTTGGACATGGACTTGGGTTTGAAATATGAACTTGGGTTTGGACTTAGGATATGGGTGATGGACATAGGTTTAGGGACAAGGTATGGGCATGATATGAGATGCAAATAGTATGCATGTATGCATGAATATGATGCCAAGTGGCAATGTGGGTCCATAGAGAAGTTTAAGTCTAACTCAAAATCAATTCGAGGAAATTTGGACTTTCCTAATGGGTTCGTGCAAATTGGGGTGTCTACAGCTGCCCCTCTTTGCAGGAGTTGCTTGCAAAGAACTGCAAAGAATAAATTAGACCCTTTATTTGCACGAATCCGAAATAATTTATTGCATGACGATTAACAACGCCGGATGGATTGAAGAATTTTTTGTAAAATGTGGCTACCCAAGCACGGGGTCTGACAGGATTAGCCTTTTTGAAACCCTTGATTTCGTGGCACGGAGCTCGTTTGAAATCTTAGATACCATTTTTTATGATTTTTTGGAAGTGATTGACGTTTTGAACCATGCAATGCAATTTTGAGATATTTTTTCTTTTTTTCTCCTTGATTTTGCAATTCGAACTTAGTTTCCCCTTCATGGAAGTTATAGGATCATCTTGAGAGAGCTTAGTGTGACGTGACCATCCTTGAGAAAGACTTGCATGATGGTATAATATTTGAGTATTTGGTGTGTCATCAAGCCTCGGATGTGAAGAGAATCATCGTTGACCAAGCTGCTCAGGTCAAGCCCTAGAGGATGGCTTGTTGCCTTCTACGCTTGCAAGAGAAATGCTTGAGTGGTACTTTGCCCGTTATTCCTTCTTGTACCCTGCTTTTAATGATAATGATGTAACACTATTTGAAATGAATGAAATATGTTTTTTTTACATAGTGGCCTCAGATATATCTACTGCTTTCGAAAACACTTGATTTTAAGAAAAGTCCTAGATTCTTCGTCATAGGCCAAGAATAGTAATTTTGATGATGCATTTTTTTTTGTTTTAGGTTTTAAAAGATTCCCTTTGTCGAATAATCTGTGACAAACTGTGTTTGAAAAC
>NW_028237503.1:0-20894 GCF_017979445.1 Akebia trifoliata
ATTCGATTGCTATTGAGAAGCACATGAATGAATTTTCATTCTTCCCTCCCTATGGTGTATATGCTTTTTCCTGCATGTGTGTGTGTGTGTTTTTTTTTTGTGGGCTCGTTCCCCTCCTTTTTGGTTAGAAGAGGAAGGGGCATGACCTAGGAAATCCTTCCGGACGGTATCATCCATTCTTTTTATTTTTATCCTGGGACAAGGCTCTTAGGTGCGATTACAGTCTAAAGTGAATGTTTTGGAACACTATGAATGTTTATGTTCTGTATGTTTCCATTTATGTGTTTGAAGAAATGTGAAAGAATGCAATGATAAGGGATTTAATCTCTTTTTTTTTCCTACTAAAGTCTCGGGTTTTGCTTTCGATATGAGGGATTGAAAGTTCACATGTTGAAAGAAACAATTTATTTGTTTCAATTTTAATGAATTTGAACTTTTTATTTGGATATCAAACTTTGGAATGTGAATTTGTTATACTTATATAATATAAGATTAGTTTCCATAGAAGAACTTCTAGACAAAGTGTTGTCCTATATAGGCTAAAAGTTTTGAAATGGCCTGGTTTTTTGTGAGATGATCTCTATAATGAGAGAATCATCCTCACAAAAAAACCAACGAATATATCTTTTAGACATATATCTTTACTTCTCTCTTATTATAGATATGTATGAGAATGTGGGAGGTCAGACGAGGGTGCAGATACCCCCATTTTCATTTTTAAAAATAGACCTATTCCAACGGATATTAATATCCGCCGCTGCCATATAGTATATTATATTTATTAAAAATTAACCTATTGCAGCGGTTTTTTATATCCACTGTTATATGTAGTATATTTATTTGTTTTAAAAATTGA
Organism: Akebia trifoliata; assembly: GCF_017979445.1. NCBI lineage: Eukaryota > Viridiplantae > Streptophyta > Magnoliopsida > Ranunculales > Lardizabalaceae > Akebia > Akebia trifoliata. Next base: position 857 of record NW_028237503.1, read on the forward strand.
CCTATGGCAACGGATATTAATATCCGTCGCTATATGTATTATATTCTATTTGTTCATAAATTGACCTATGGCAGCGAATTTTTATATCCGCTGGTAAAGATAGTACTTGCAACAGCGGAACAGATTATTCGCTGCTACATTTAGTAACCGAGACAACAACGACAGATTCTGGTTTCGCTGCTCATCGTTGCTTTAGCCTTTACTGACGGAAAAAATACCTTATAGCGGTGGAAAAATCCATCGTTGTAAAACAAAAATGTTGTAGTGAATTAAACTTCTTTTCTCATATAGATTTCAATAAAAAAAATAAAATATTTAGAACAATGTTCTTAATAAAATATATCTAAAAGTCAATAATCAATCAAATTTTAATTAGTAGAAAACAAAACTACTATCACTCAAATCTCGACATGATAGATAAAGATTATTTCAAATAATAAAAAATTTCAAATAACTTAAACTAATATATTATTGACATATGTTCTTTAGGAAAATAAAATGTTAACCCCAGTAATATTTGGTAGAAACTAAATACTTACACATCAAATAATTAATCATGAAAATTTGTTGGAGAGAGAATATTAAAAATTGTATTAAAAAATGTATTAAAAGGATGAGAATTTATCTAAATCTAAGATATTAGTGGAAAAACCTTTTCTGCACTAGAAGGGAATCCATGATTAAGTGGCCAAATTAACTAGTTTTGTCAATGGATTGGGTCCGGATCGAATTGTGGTCCATTTGGTACCAATCTGATAAGGATTGGATTGAATTGAGAATTGACCAGATAAGCATTGGATCGGACTCTTATTGCATTAGGTTTTTATCAGATTTAAATATTAGGATCCAAATTCGAACAAATAACAAATAGATTGAGACTGGATATCATAAAACCCAATACAATACAAAATCTAAATAAACTCCATATGTTTAAACTACATAAATTATATAATTTTATACTTTCTCACATTTTATCAGATCAGAGATCCCTATTGAATTGGGATATGGTTGATCTAGAATTGATCTGACACGATATTGGCTCAAAAACTTTCAAATTGGATCCTTGTCTAAATCTAAATATCCTCAATCCAAACCTGAAGTTACCAGATTGGAACAAATAGGATATCATGTGTAATCCGATCATTGATAAGCCCAAAGTTAGCTCTAGCTATTTAGGAATTGAAGTCTCTATTCCTATATTAGAGACTGGGAAATATATGTCGCTTATGAGATTGTTCTTACTCAAGAAGCCTTACCCTACATGTGATTTATGTAACTTATTATCCTACATGTCAAATATCCATTATCATCTTGATTTTTATATTAAAAATAATATTTTCACTAGAATAAATATATATAAAAGTATGATTAACAATGAAACTTCAATGAAGAAAGATAAAGAGGTAGTTGGAAGGAGCAAAAATTAAATAAAAATGTAGGCAAAACTTAAAATAATCTATTGCTCAAAGATTTTCTACTGAAAAAAATGATAAACCTCATGAATATAACATAAAGATAGATCTTTACCTAGCTAATAGATTTCACCACTAAAGTTTTGAGGAGAGAAGATTAGAAAACTCAAATGAAAGAGATAGGAATAGAGAGAATGGGAGTTAATTTAAAGCGGAGATATCAATGAAATAAATTTTACGTTACGAAAAGACTTAAATTCTAAGTGGATATTTTTTTTGGAAGGTTCTTAGAGGATATATTCGTTCCAACTATTTACAACACCTATTTATGGTAACATTTATGTTCATATCGAAGTAAATAAATTTGTGATGCTTATCAGGTTCACCATCCTCAATAAGCCTTATCCTACATGTCATTCATGTAGCAAACTGGGCTACATGTCTATGCAGGCAAAGAAAAGGAAAGAATGAAAGAGATAAGAAGATGAAGAGATGGAGCTTTACTAAAAGTTATGCTAATGAAAATTTTGATTACATACTCTTGTTAAACCTTATATACGAATTCAAAAGTACGAAATACCCCTCAGAAGGAAGTTGCAAAATTACCCTTCAAAAGTTAAAAAACTAAAAAAAATCTATCACATAGCTTCACAATACAATTCTCGAGCACCAAAGAGACAAAAATCTCTTTTACATTCTCTTGTTTAACCTTAGATATTAATTAAAATGTACAAATAAATCAAGATATCCATCAGGATATTTATCAACCCTAATCATTGGATTGAGTAGAAGACTAACTTAATCCCTTGAGTTTGTCCCAACATGATGATCATCTTCATGAAAAATAAATAAATAGATAAGCCATTACTAATATTAATAACTATATGAAAAGTTGACCTAAGAAAATGAATTATTTGAATAATACTTTCCAAATTCAAGAAAAAATAAGTAAATTGATATTGTATCCCTAATGACAAACCATAAAGCATTAAATCTTGGTTAATTTACCAAAACATGCACCGAAAATTTGATTAATTCCCAAAACAGTGCACTACTCAAATTAATTTGGAAAACGGTAAATTATCGTTTTCGAAAATAAATTTGTTTTCATCAAATTGGTAAAAATAAAAATGAATAGTATTTTGGTAATTTTAAAACCCAAAATACCCTTTTCACTCTTTAGGACATTGTTGTAGTGGACGTGTCTATAGAAACATAAATTCTTTCATCAAGATATGAGCAAGAAGCATCTATAATTCTATCCACACCAATGTCCCAAAAAAAATTCCATCTATTTATAATGGGTATTGAAATTACCTTTATGCCCTTAATGTTAAAATCAACTAAAAAGACCATGATTTTAAGGAAAAAAAATCTTAGTTTGTTGACAGTAATAATAAAATACTCCAAAATCTGCAAATACCAATGCAAAATATAGGTATTCAATGGAAAATAAAAAGACTAATTTTGAATAATTTCGGCTAGGAAAAATACAATTTTTTGCTAAAAAATGTGATATTAAGTAAATAGAGGGTAGGGTTTACGAGTCGCTTGACGATGATATGGAAATGGATGTTGAATAGGATGCGCATTATGGGGTCCCCCGCGGTGCATAGCCACTCCCAATTTCTAATGTAAGAAATGGTCAAGAATCATATTCGTTTTCATCTCCTTCAAGCAAAAGTCGTCTTGACTCTTTTGGTCCTAGGAGAGCCGTGAGGTCTTCTATTAATGGTTCATTAGTGGCTGCAATAACTGCATGCCTATTAGGAACATAAGTACTATATGCCCAAATTTAATTTCAAATCCAATCCATTTCAGTCTTATATACCAAAAAGAATCCTAGTAGTATTTTGTAGACTACACTTACCTCTATTTCCAGCACCATTTCTAGCTTATGCATTGTGGTTTCTAGTATCCATTTTGAGTATATAAAAAAAAAAAAAAGGCAGGTGATGATGCATTTGGTATAGCAAATATTTTCCAAAATCAAGCTACAATTATTAGAAATCATATCTACTATGTCCTAAAGGTTAAACTTTTAGTTCCAGAAGATCTTACTAGTTATTTTTGTCACTTAAGTTAAAAAAAGAGGAACAGAAGGAATAGATATATTTACCAGTCTTAAAGCTGTCATATTATGAAACAGTGAGGGAGCAAGTAGGAAAAATTCATACAAGAATGACATAAAAGGCAAAATTCCATTCTACTATGTAACAAAGCATTTTAAACTAACAGATAAATTGCAATTTAAGATCTTGTTAACTATTAGTGGTTGCATATTTTAGGTGGTTTCTATATTTATCCCAAATTAGGAGAAATTTATGTTATTTATAAGTTAATAAGCAAACCTGAGAAATATAAATTCGTCTCATCTTAGTTTAACAAAAAAATATTTATAAAATATTTAAATACATGCATCATATACATAAAATGTTGATATTCAGTAGACTTCAATAAAAGACAAAACAATAACAACTCAACAAGGAAACAATTAAAATAATTTATTATTAAAAGATCTTCTACTAAAAAAGAAAGGATAAACTTTATGTAGAACATTATTAACAATAAATAAATACCTATCTTAAAGATTTCATCATGAACATTGTTAAAGAAAGAAGTTAAAAACTCATATGACAGAGAGTTAAATTAAGACGAGATATCAATGACAATAATAAAGCTTTCCCCATATATAAGGATTTAAGGAATCAGCTTCAACTAATTATATATTAACAACTATTTAACAATTATATATTGAGCACACTAGCCTATAATTCAACTTCCTTTCTCTTTTTTATCTCAATTGAAAATAAAATATTTAGAATAATATTCTTAATAAAAATTTATCTAAAAGTCAACAATCAATCAAATTTTAATTAGTAGATGATCATGGTCTAGAAAGTCATTTTTAGAGACCTTATTACATGAACTTTATGGATAAATTGCATACTAAATCCCCTCATTAGACATAATACATTGTTAGTTAATAATAATTCTTGTTTTCAATTTAATTATGTATTTCGAAACTAATCACAGTTATTTACGTATAACAAGAAGTATTCGCAAAGTTTCAAAGCAAATCAAAAAATTCGAAGTTACCACTGTGATCCAAGATCCAAAATAAGACCATAGATCAAAATTCAAGTCAATTGAGCAAAATTATATCATGGCGCCATGGTTAACGGCGATGGCACAGTCAACGAAGAAAGTCAAGTCTTAAAATTCATACTAAAGCTTGGCGGTTGAAAGACATTCGTATTGAAGTAAGACTTTGGTATTTTTGTAATCACAAAATGTTCTCAAAACCCTAATTACCCTAAAAATCTTAATCCGATCTCTATAAATAAGATATCAGACTTAAGGGCATCTAATCTCCCATCTATCATCTCCTTAGAAATCAATTTTTCTCTTTCTATTATTTTAGTTTTAGATTTTTATTTTCTATTTCTTAGTTTTACGAAAGCTGTAAGAAAACTCTACCAATTTCAAGTCAAGAAGCAATAAAGATATTTTTTTTCTTTCACTCTCTTCTCTTTTACATGATGTCTGTTTTATTTTACTTTATTGTTCTTGTGATGACTGTTGGCTAAATCTCTATTAGATCGATTAAGAAAGCATGAGCAAGATTTTTCAATATTTTACTATTGTCGTAATGGTTTTATAATTTTATTATTAAAGTGTTAGGTATTTATTATAAGGTTGAACATTGAATGTTCTTCAAAGTTTTGATGATTTCTTTCTTTGATTAGTTCAAGAAGAACCATGCTTTACAGAGAACCATTAATGTTTATCTAATAGTCTCGGTCTAATTTATTGGATACTTTTGATCTCGTTTATATTATAGTTGTTTGATCTTCCGGTCCACAACTATTAACTTTGTTTAATGGATCGAGATAAAAAAAAGAACTAAAATTCACTTATAAAGCTTGTGAAGGTGGATTCAATTGACCTACAGTTCTCTATTGTATTTTTAAGTTTTTATTTTAGATAAATCTCTCTAAGTGGATTTTTTTTTTTGAAGGTTCTCAATGGATATATTTGTTCCAACTATTTACAACACCTATTTCTAGTAACATTTATGTTCATATCGAAGTGGATAAATTTGTGATACTTATCAAGTTCACCATCCTCAATAAGTCCTATCATGTAGCACACTAGGTTACATGTCTATGTAAGCAAAGATCAAGAAAGAAGTGGTAAGAGATCAAAAGATGAAAAGATGGAGCTCTTTCTAAAAGTTATGGCTAATGAAAATTTTGATTACATTCTCTTGTTACCTTATATACGAATTTAAAAATACAAAAATACCCCTCAAAAGGAAGTTGTGAAATTACCCTTCAAAACTCAAAATACGAAAAAAAAAAAAAAAAAAGTCTATTAATAGAACTGCAAAGGGACATTAGAAAGGCACCCCACGAATTGATAAGGGCAACCCAAATAATTGAAATGTGGCGAATTTAATGTAAGTTTTTTTTTTGTTGGAGCACCCCACGGAAAACATCCGTGTCGACACTTAGAAATCGACATATATAAAAAATGTCGACATAGAATAGAAAAGTCTTGTTTAGTTTATACATTCAGAAACATGTCGACATTTTCAGAAAGAATACTGAATTGCTTTCATCTTCTGGGTTACTCTAACCACGAATATAATTTACGGGGGTGCCCTTTGTACACAGGTGGTCCTAATGCCTTTATAGTTTCCCAACTTCAAAACACAATTTTGGAGCACCAAAGAAACAAAAGAAGCCTTTTACATTCTCTTGTTCAACGTTAGATACAAATTCAAAAGTACAAAAATACCCCTCCGAAGGAAATTGCATAATTAGCCTTCAATACTAAAAATACCAAAAAAAAAAAAAAAAAAAAAATCTATCAACACAACTTCAAAACGCAATTATGAAGCCCCATAAAAACAAAAGAATCCTGGTAATGTTTTAGCTAAATTTAAAATAGTATTCCATCCCATCTACATATCTAAGTTTAGAAAAATGGACGTTTGTAGCAAATAATAGAAAATTTGCCTATTCCTAAGTCTATTTCAGACTCATTGGAGTCGTGTTTTGCAAAGTTTTTTTGGGGAAACACTGAGGGTAGGAGGAAAAATCATCTTGTGGCTTGGCATAAAGTTTGTAAACCGAAGAGAGAAGGTGGTCTGGGCATTAAAACGCTATCTAAGGTGCATAAAATGGGCTTAATGAAAACTTGCTGGAGATTGACAACTGGGAAAGGGTTATGGGTAGATTACCTCAAGAAGAAGTATGTGAAGGATGGTAATTGGTGGTTTCCTTCTAATACGAGAGGCTCGAAGCTTTGGAGAACTATTCGGAGTTATCTTAAACCAACAATCAGTCTTACAAAAAGATTGATTGGAGATGGAGCAATGTCTTCTCTTTTTTTACATAATTGGAGAGGTTCTAGTCCATTAATTGACCTTTTCCCGAATGAAAATAAAAACATTTTGGTGAAGGAGGTTTGGGGTCAAGAGGGCTGGAATGCTTCAAGACTCAGAGAATTGGTTCAGGATAGAGCTGCTGTGGAAGAGATTATTGCATCATATATACAGCAAGGGAGTTATGATAGAAATATATGGATGGTGTCAAAATCAAGGTTGTTTTCATCTCGATCGGCATGGGAATCCTTAAGAAGCAGGGGAAGTGTTTCGCTTTTTTGCAAAGCAATATGGAATGCAAAGGTGCCTACTAAGATGAAGACTTTGGTGTGGAAGATTTATCATAAAGCTTGCCCGGTGGACCTATTGTGGAAAAAATGGGGTATTTCCTTTGTTTCAAGATGTTCTTGTTGTGAAGGTGAGGAAGAATCTATTGATCACCTCTTTTATCAATGTACTTTAACATTGGAGGTGTGGAATTTTTTTAGTTGCCATCTGTTAGATAAGCGTATAAGATTTATGTCTCTTGGTTTATTACTTAAATGGGGCCAATCGAAAAATTCTCAATTCGGTACCGTCAGTGGAATGATTCCATGGGTAATCTGTTGGAATATTTGGATAGCTAGAAACAGTTGTATTTTTTATGGATTGAAGCCTTCAGCTCAAGGTATCATTTACAAATGTCTGAAATGGATAAAAGAACTCGAGGAACATCAATCTTTTAAATATCCATCCTCAGATGATGTTGTCCGGAAGTTATTGGAAATTGGATTACATAGAAGACAGATTCCACGCCGTTGTATAGTTAGAATCTGCTGGGAAAGACCGCCCCCAGGTTGGTTCAAGCTAAATACTGATGGATCAGCCATTTGCAATCCAGGTTTAGCAGATGGAGGTGCTATTCTTCGAGACGAGCTTGGAGATCTTGTGGAAGCAGGTCACTGGAATTTCGGTGTGACGACTAATAATATGGCAGAAATCTGTGCTGTGGTAGCTGCATTGGAGAGCTTTGGTCTAATAGGGAAGAAAATCATCATTGAAATGGATTCAGCAATTATAGCGAAAGGCCTCGTAAACCAAGCAGTTCCTTGGAGACTAGATGAATGGGTGCATAAGGCAAGGACTATGATCTCGAAGATAGAAGTCCGTGTAATTCATGTCTGGAGAGAAGCGAATGCAACTGCAGATGCACTTGCTACAGCAGCAACCCACAAACATCAGTCGCTAATATTTAAGCGAGTTATAGGCTTGCCTTTAAATGCTAGAAATGCTTATTACGGAGATAAGCTTGATCTTCCACAATTCAGATCTGTAATTTGTTAGGGCCCTCCCTATGTATATTTTTTTACAAATCTAATATAATTCATCTTGCTTGCTTAGAAAAAAAAAATAGAATACAATTATTAATGTTAATTATGGACTACAGTTCAATAAAAAATATAGTCAATATTAGTCTAAACTCGACAAGAAACACAAAGATGGTTTGAAATAACCAAAATTCAACAAAGATTTTTAAAACTGGATGACTTTGAAAACAGTCATGAAAAAATGTAGTCTTCATGTAAAAAAAAGTTCAATGGTCGAGATCTATCCTTGTTCCAATAATTAGTATATAAGGATTATTTATCTCATGGATAAATCTCAATCATTAGATTTCATGTTTAAACCACTAGGATCATGTGTTTTCTAGAGACATTTTCCATGAATCACTAGAACTTGTCCTAGCTTAATATATTACTGAAAGATTTCCTAATGCCACGAAGAAATGATAAAGGTATTTTACCACAAAATGGGAGGATTAAGGAGCATTTAAAAATTACGAAATAAATAATTGCAAAGTAAGTATTGAAATGATTTGTTAGCAGGTATATCTTCAAAAAAGAGATATTACCATAGAGGAAAAATAGTAAACTACCCATTATACCCATGTTATGAATCTTCAAGCAATATCAATTTTGCCTTTGTAAATGCAACGAGTACAAGAAAAGAAATTTACCTTTATGCCCATAATGTTGCATATATATGAAATATGGTCAAAAAAATATAATATCTATTCAATGGAGCTTCTTCCTATACCTATGAATTCCATTGAACCCATAAATGATACATTAGAAGAATCTTTTGGGTCTTCCAATAACAATAGGTTCTAGAAGATCATGATTATATATATGGGACGTGTTCGAGGGACAACCAAAATTGATAACTATTTTTATACAACCATTTTAATGATGTCCATTTTTTCAATATTTTCTACAACACTGTCAGATGTTGTTGGATCTTGTAAAATGGATGGCATCCAAATTGGAAAGGGGTGGAAGATGAAAGATAATAAACATGAGGATATTCTTGGAAAGGCAAAAAGAAAATGTAAAAAAGGTAAAAGTATTCCTTGAGATACTTTCTTTATGGTGTGTAAAGATTCTAAGAAATGATTGGGATCCACCATTGCGTTTTATTATATTTATAAATATATGTGGGGTCCACACTATTGCTTTTTCACTTCACCCTCTTCAACATTTTTGAATTTTCCTTCCCTCCCCACTTTTAAAAATAATATCCATTTAATTTTACTATTTTCCCTCTTTTACCCCCTTTAAGCCCCAAAGAAGACGTTAGTATTGAAAAAGGGGTAAAAGAATAAAGATAATATAAAATTGATGGGATATTATTGAAAAGGAGACGAGATAAATGACAATAAATTTGAAGGGAATGAAAAGGAAAGCAATAAAATCGGTAGTGTGAACCCCACTTCCACAATGTGAAAAAAGCTCAAATTTAACAATCCTAGACCGTCAAATTTCATGAAATTCGACAGACCTAGTGGTCGAATTGGAGTCAAATTTTTCATTGTCAAAATTTTTTTTTCAATGGGTCAAAACTATCAAATTAATTAAGGATGGGAGAAATTCGACAATTCTAAGCAATCAAATCTGGGAACATCCAGAATTTCGATGATCCTAGACCATCAAAATTCAACTTCTAAAATTCGTGAACCTCGGCCCGTTAAATTTTGCTGTCGAATTTTGCAATTTTCACATTGTGTTCACTGTAGCTAGAGTTTGCCTTTATATTAGCTGGAGTGAAGTCCTACTAAATGTCCCACTCAACCACAATTTTATGGGGGTTTATACTATTGCTTTTACTCTTCACCCCTATCAACTTTATTGTATTTCCTCTCCTCCTTTTTAAATAATATTTTTTAAAGCTTACTATCTTTCCTCTTTTTCCCTCAAATAGGATGTCATATGGCATGGGCAAACTCTAATATATAATGGTGGTAAGAGTACCTTTATACCCTTAATGTTAATATAAATTAAAATGGCCATGATTTAAAAAAAAAAAATTATAGAAATGCAATCTTTATATAATTTAAATTTAGTATTGACACTCTTTACCATATTTTAGACATTACATTTACTAAACTATCCAAGACTAAGTGAATACAACAGGGTTCTTCAAAGAAATTATTTATGCAGATAAATAAAAAGAAAATGATTGGAATTGTATGAATAGTAAATTCAAGATCTATTGAAGAGTAATTTTATAACACTAGTGGATCAACTAAATCTTTTTCTATAGTGGCTACATGTCAAAAGTCTAGCTATGGAAAATAAGTAGAGAATACTTACACATACGAAAAGACTTATAACTTGAATGATGCTTTGCTCTTTCATTTCTTCCGAGGCTTGGAAAACAACCAACTATTTATTTTTAATACCAATTAATAGTATGTGCTTTCCATTATAAGATTAGTATTTGTTTAAAATTACAATCGTTTTTATTATTATTATCACCTAGGCCTCCTAGAGCACCAAACTAATCCTTGGAGCACGTGTAGATCCCTCTTCCCACATACATCTTCGTATCTAATGACATTTTGAAGTGGCATGACTACTTCAAAGTTTTTTCCCTTCCACCTAAGTGTGGCAAAAAAGTCCACCCTCGAGTTTTTGGGACCAAAATCAGAATGAATTCGAGTTTACTTTAGCCTTGGGCCCTCTACCTCCAAACTTGGCCCAAACTGCTGAAGACTGAATATGCTCGAGCTTGGGCCAACTTGCGCCAACATCCACCTCCCAACAAATCATTTAATAGTTTTTAACCTGACTCCACCATAAATGGTCATCCCCAAAACAAATAATAAACTAAGAATACCAATGTATCAAAACAAGGACTTAAGTGGCCTAGGTTTAAATCTGCTTTGAAGGTGGGTTGTGAGTCTGATTTACATCCCTAGTTCAAAACCGAAGAGACTAGAAGGGCCAAGCAAAGCACAGTTGTCTTAGATCATACTCAATACCAACGAAACCAATCTTTTTTGAAATGTTGGACAAGGGCCAAAAACTTTTGGATCACTACCAATCATTGTGTAATCATTGACGATTTCCTACAAATCCAATTCAATCTAAAATGAACCATAAATAGAATAAATTCCAGGAATTATATATGTTTTTGCTAAAAAGTAAGATATGTATATGAAGAAATCTAAATTTTATTAAGAATTCTTCAATGATTTTTTGCATTTATAGAGATTACATCAACCAAGATATATGAAAAGAAGCCTAATATAATATTCTAGAATATCCTAATTGATATATTATAAATATCAATAAATATTGTAGAATATCTTCCATCACAACCTTCCAATTGTGATGACATATGCTGACAGTGTTACAGTGCAACTCATGCATCTTATTCTCTAACACTCTCCTGCAATTGCATGGTCCTTTGAAGATGGAATATGCAATTAGCTTCTCTTAATAGTTTCTCTTGATCTCATCAAGTGACATGTTGTTAAATCGTCCAAAATCCAATCTTGCTCTATGGTGGTCACCACCTGCCTATGAAGTCTATGATTGTTGCATCCTGCTTTTTTTTTTTTTTTTTTTGTCGGAGTCGGTGGCTTACGAGATTAGGTCTATCATGATCTCTCCCAGGAGCATACAATGTATGATTTTGCAATTTAAATAAAATAACTCTCTTTGGAGAGATTTTAGATTTAAAAAATGAGATTGTGAGATATAAATATGTAAACTTAGGAGATTTGTAAAGATATTGAAGGGGGTGTGATTTTTATTGAAGAAAATTAGAACAATAGTAAAGAAAAAAAAAAGATTTAGGTCTAGCAATGGCGGTCGCACCGTTGCCAAAGTACAATGTACCTAGATGGATGTGCTAGGTGGAGCTTGAACTTTGATAGCATATAGAAAATGATTTTATTGAGAATTATTGGATGATTTTTACATAAATCCTACTAGGTTATTTATAGAGATTTTCAAGATATATGAAAACTAGTGTAATAAAATATTCTAGAATATTCTAAATTGATATATTTAAAATATCAATAAATATTCTATGATAGCCTCCATCACAACCTTCCATTTGTGATGAGATACGCTAACAATGGTACAGTGCATCTCATGTATCTTAATACAATGCATCTTATTTTCGAACGATATATTTAACTCTATAAAATGATATAAATTGATGTTTCGTAGGTTGGAGATCCTATAGACACAAACAACTTGTGTATCACTTGATTGAGTCATTGAGACCAACTATAAATTGATATTTTCATAATAGAAGATAATTCATGTGGTGGAAAACCAACCATGAGTTGAAAGCAATTGTCATGACAAAGTGAAGTAGAAATTTGAAAGATCAGGCAATCGACCACTAGTTATTTGATACTGTTCACATTTTTTCCGCATTGTTGTTCCCTCTCTGCATTGCTCTTGTAGAAACTTCATTAGGATGGGTTTTGTGGGGATCGAAGGAATAGTGGAGTTGAATATGGCATTCCCTCTCATCTGGAATCAACCATTTCTTCTTAAATCCATATGAGTTCTTCAATTTAATCATTCATACAAACACACAGTTTAACGTTGTATTTGGATTGAGAGAAATGGAGAGAAGAGAAGAGAAAAGAAAAAAAAAAGATGAGTAATTTCATGCTCTCCAAAAGTGGAGAGATTTGGAAAGAAACGGAGAATTAAAATATTTTATAATTTCAACTATGACCCTACATCTTTTTTAAGACATTTTAAATTTTCAAAAGCTATCCTAATTTCTCTCTTGTCAATCCAAACATGGTGGAGAGAAATTGAGTTTCTCTTCTCTCCACTTTACTCAATCCAAACATAGTGTAAATTTCAAAAGTCGTGATAATCCGACGTTCTAAGACTAGTGCTCTTTGTACATTCCCTGGCATCGTAGTGCATAGAACAATAGATCTTTCTCTTCAAGATACACAAGGAAAAGATCAATGGTTCTGTGCACTAACATGGCAAGGGAACAAAACCGTAGATCTTTTTCCTTGTGTATTCCAAAGTAAAATATCTATGGTTATGTGCTGTGCCAAGTAAGCCAGCCACACGTGTGTTAGCGCTTATGTTTATCACAACTATAGTCTTATTTCAATCAAAGAGTTTTTTCTTGGAAAAGTCATTCCATGATTTCACCGAATTCAGAACTAATCAAATGAACCCACATGTTATGGCCGTCCCTAATTTACAAAACTATCCTTGTAATTGGTCATTCAGGATTCTATGAAAGACTTTTATTGCCTCAACCCATGGTTGACGCTCTGCATGAACCTGACCCTTACGACTTGAGGAACAATACAGATTTTATAAAGATCATATTCAATCTTCTATATATTAACATACATTTTCCTAGAGAAACATATTTCTTGGGTATCCCTAACATCCCAATGGTCGCATTGATTGTGAGCCTCAACCCATCTCGGATTGACTTTTTTGTGGGCAAAAAATCTTTCATTCTAATTAGAATTTTTTTTTTTAATTTTAGAATTGATAACCAACAAACTACTCCAAAAGACTGATCTAATGGAGAGGAGGAAAACTATGAATATATATGAGGGTCATGGAGCTTAACTGGGGCATAACACACCCAAGAGAGGAGGGAAAACTACACTCAACACTCCCCCTCACTCCATAACAGTGGAAAGATTCTAACCTGCGACCTATATTAATCCAGCACTTTGATATAATGAAAACGAACCAACTACTCCAAAAAGACCGATCTAATGGAGAGGGGGAGAACTATGAATATAGAAGAGGGTCATGGGGTTTAACTGGGGCATGACACACCCGAGAGTGGAGGAAAATATACAATCAACAAGGACAACCTTCCCAAATCATCATTTTTGAAAAAAATAATATTTATTTGATTAACCAAGGCATACACAGTTGATGTGGCAAGTCCAGGGATCCATATATCTTTTTCTTTGGTATACACAAGGAAAAAGATCTATGGTCTGTACACTTGCCATGTCAACCACATCTTCGCTGCGTACATTTTTCAGCATCATTTTATCACTAGGCAAATTAATATTAGACTAAAACAAATTATCTCTGGATTATTCTTGATTATTCTTGACTTACTAGATTAATCATGTAATCTTCTAGATTAGGATAGTTGAGACTTTCTAGATTATTCTTATAATATTCTAGATTAGGATAGTTGTGACTTTCTAGAATATTCTTACAAACTTCTAGAATAGGATAATTGAGACTTTCTAGATTATTCTTGTAATACCTATAAATACCCTATTGGGGCATTTGTAATAACCATCTAAGAATTCTCAATCAAATAAGATCCTTACATGGTATCAGAGCCTCAAGGCTAATGCCACCCATTTCTTAACGCTAGCCGATCACACCTCCACCACAAAAATTTTCTTTCTAAGTCATGGCCTCCACTCCAACCACACCGTCATCTACCACCCCCCACCCCACCGTTATTAATCATCTAGACAACACCACACACCTCATTGCTATTAATGTTTCGGCACAAGCACCTCTAAAACTCACATCCACAAATTACACCGCATGGAAGCTCCAATTTCAAACGCTTCTCATCGGCTACGACTTACTCGGATTTATTGATGGCACAAAGCCATGTCCACCTTCCACCATCATGCAAAACGGTGTCTCATCACCCAATCCAGATTATCTCTTATGGATCCGTCAAGACCAACTCTTGCTCAATGCCATCATCGGTTCTCTCACACCGTCACTAATCCCATTCATTGCTACTGCAAAAACATCCTATGATGCTTGGACGACTCTTTCCAACACCTATGCTAAGCCGACTCGTGGTCGCATTCTCGGTCTCAAGAGTCGCCTCACCAACGCCATCAAAGGTACTCAGTCTATCACTGAGTATATGCAAGGTATCAAAACCACTGTTGATGCATTAGCCCTTATGAACGTCTCGGTTGATTCTGAAGATCTCGTCATAAAAATTCTTAATGGCCTTGACGAGAACTATAAAGAACTCTCTAACGCTATTCAAGCACGAGAAACATCCATCTCTTTCGATGAGCTACATGAGAAACTACTCAACCATGAAGCACAACTGGCGGCCAAAACAAATTCATCTTCTCCTATCCCTGCCACAGCTTTCCCTGCTACTCGGTCTTCCCCACAGAGTTATGCTTCATCGCCCCAACCATCGTGTGGTCTTCCCCGCTCCTTTAACCAACCTCGCGGTCAATCAGCCCGATCGTCACATGTCTCCTTGACATCTCGGCATCCATTTCCCGTCGACAATCAAGGACAACGCCCGTATCTCGGTCGCTGCCAGTTGTGTGAACAACACGGCCATTCCACAAAACGTTGTTCCGTTTTCAAGCATATTCCATGGACTCCCACTGTCCAACAGTCACGTCCCCGGCCTCGTCCAGCCTATACGCCGCCAAGTGCTCACACGGCCACTCATCCATCAGCTTCGTCAACACCATCTGAATGGATCCTAGACTCGAGCGCCTCTCATCACGTCACTACTGATCTTGCGAACCTTTCGCTTCACTCTCCTTATGATGGTTTTGATGACATTGTCATTGGTAATGAGAAAGGCCTGGTCATCACTCATACTGGCTCCCTAAATCTACCCACTTCATCCTCATTATCCTTCCCAAATACTCTTTGTGTTCCAACTATAACAAAAAATCTTATCTCTGTCTCCCAATTATGTAACACTAACAATGTTGTTGTTGTCTTTTCCATGTCTGGTTTTCAGGTGAAAGATCGTCAAACGGGGGCCCTTCTTTCTCCAAGGACCGCATAAGGACAGAGTTTATTATTGGCCGGTCACGATGGGCTCGTCAGCTCCACCACGTGCTCTCTTGTCTATCACTCACTCCCTGTCTTTGTGGCATTCCCGTCTTGGTCACCCATCCCACAAAATTATTCGTCATTTAGCCTCATCTAACGTTTTTTCTTTATCTTCCCGTCTTCTATCAAACTTTTCTTGTAATTCTTGCAAAATTAATAAAAGTCACAAGCTTCCATTTTATGAATCTATCCTTTCATCTTCAACACCCCTTGAATTAATTTTTTCTGATGTGTGGTCTTCTCCTATTCTCTCCGTTGATAGATTTAAGTACTATGTTGTTTTTGTTGACCACTTTACTAAGTACATATGGTTATATCCTCTAAGACGAAAAGCAGATGTTCTTGAAACCTTTATCAAATATAAGTCTCTTTTGGAAAACTACTTCAAAACTAAAATACTTACCTTATACACAGACAATGGGGGGGAATATATTGCACTCCGTTCCTTTCTTGCATCTAGTGGGATTACACATCTCACAACACCTCCACATACTCCCGAACACAATGGCTTTTCAGAACGTCGACACCGTCATATTGTCGATACCGGTCTCACTCTCCTCCATCATGCGTCCATCCCTCTTACTTTTTGGCCCTTTGCTTTTGCCACAGCTACCTACCTCATCAACCGTATGCCTAAATCCAATCTCTCCATGATGTCTTCATTTGAAAAATTGTTTGGTCATCCCCCTAACTTTCAAAAGCTTCGTGTCTTTGGTTGTTAGTGTTACCCATGGTTGCGTCCATATACCGTTCATAAATTAGAACCTCGATCTCATGCTTGTGTCTTTCTAGGCTTCTCCTTAACACAAAGTGCATATATCTGCTATGATCAATCTTCTTCCAAAATATTTACTTCTTGTCATGTTGAGTTCGTCGAAGAAGTTTTTCCATTTTCATTCCACCGTCTCATCTATCCCACCCTCGAGTCCTTCGTCATCTTCTTCTCTTTTCTTTAAAGCCCCGTCTACCTCATGTGGTGGTGCTGCCAGTTCGTCTCTCTTGCTCAATGATGAACCCTCATCCTCGGTCTCGCTCACGGCCTCCAATGATGATTCCTCACCATCGAGCTCTTCCTCTGTCTCTCCCATTCCCCCTATCACTTCCACCTTGCCCAGACCCGTCTCCAATAGCCACCCTATGCTCACCCGCTCCAAAAATAACATTCACAAACCGAACCCCAAGTATTGCCTTATCTCTTCCCATCCACCTACTGACTTTGAGCCCACAAGTGTAACTCAAGCCCTTGCTAATCCACGATGGCGTTCTGCTATGTCCACTGAGTTTGATGCCCTCCTTCGGAATGGTACGTGGGATCTTGTTCCTTCTAGTGGCTCGCAGAATATAGTTGGTTGTAAATGGGTGTTTCGAATCAAGCGCAATCCTAATGGATCTATTGACAAATACAAAGCTCGCCTTGTTGCCAAAGGTTTTCATCAACGACCCGGCATTGATTACTATGACACTTTCAGCCCGGTTGTTAAGCCCACTACTGTTCGTCTTGTTCTGAGTCTGGCACTGTCACGCGGTTGGGCTCTTCGGCAACTTGACATCAATAATGCTTTCCTTCATGGTCATCTTGATGAAGAGGTCTATATGGCACAACCACCTGGCTTTATTGATGCCAATTTTTCCTCTTATGTTTGCAAACTAAAGAAAGCCATCTACGGTCTTAAGCAAGCACCTCGGGCGTAGTATCAAGAACTTCGTAACTTTTTGCTTCAATTGGGCTTTGTTCATGCCCAGTCGGACACGTCTCTCTTTGTGTTCAACCACAATGGTCTCACTGCTTACTTCCTAGTGTATGTTGATGACTTAATTATCACGGGTAGCGATACTGTTTTTGTTTCTCGCGTCATTGATCAGTTGGCTGCCAGGTTCTCTATCAAAGACTTGGGATCGTTATCCTACTTTCTCGGTATCGAAGTTTTCTCGCACAAAAACTCATGCTTCCTTTCCCAACGGAAGTACATTGTGGACTTACTTGCGCGACACAACATGCACTTTTCTAAATCGGTTCAGACACCTCTTGCAGTTGGTACTATACTTTCACTTTATGATGGCTCTCCCCCCACGGATGCCACTTTGTATCGACAGGTTATTGGAAGTCTTCAGTACCTGCTTGTCACGCGCCCAGACATTGCCTTCGCAGTTAACAAACTCTCGCAATTTATGCATGCACCGTCTGAACGTCATTGGGGTGCTGCCAAGCGTCTACTCCGCTATCTAAACGGTACTCGTGATCTTAGACTTCACCTTCGTGCCAGCTCTTCTCTGTCCCTTCACTGTTTCACCGATGCTGACTGGGCGGGGAACTCTGATGATCGCACATCTACAGGGGCCTATGTTTTCTTTCTTGGTCCTAATCCCATCTCGTGGAGCTCGAAGAAGCAGCGCTCTGTCGCCCGCTCCTCTACTGAAGCTGAGTACAGAGCAATTGCCTCTGCTGCATCGGAAGTTCAGTGGGTTAGGTCTCTACTTGCTGAACTAGGGGTCTCACTCCCCTCGCCACTAGTTATTACAGTGATAACATTGGTGCAACGTACCTTTGTGCTAATCCCATTTTTCACTCTCGCATGAAGCACATCTCCATTGATTATCATTTTGTCCGGGATCTTGTTCAACGCTCTATGCTTCGCGTGTCCCATGTTTCTTCTACTGATCAGCTTGCCGACGCTCTTACAAAGCCTCTTTCTCGGACTCGACTGCGTGACTTAGTTTTCAAGATTGGTGTCTCCTCTGGATCACCATATTGAGGGGGCCTAATAGGATATCTCTGGATTATTCTTGATTATTCTATACTTACTAGATTAATCATGTAATCTTCTAGATTATGATAGTTGAGACTTTCTAGATTATCTCTAATATTCTAGATTAGGATAGTTGTGACTTTCTAGAATATTCTTACAAAACTTTCTAGAATAAGATAATTGAGACTTTCTAGATTATTCTTGTAATACCTATAAATACCCTATTGGCATTTTTGTAATAACCATCTAAGAATTCTCAATCAAATAAGATCCTTACATACTTAACCTTTTTGTTGAAATGCCAGGAACAACGACCTCTCTCTGAACTTGGCTTCTATAATTAGCATAAGCTATCAACAAAAGGAAGAAGCAGCTTCTTTCACCTCTTCGGATAGGGAGAGATGAGTTTCATATGTGAGTCTATAACTATAAAGAGGATTAGGACCTGAAAGCTTTAAAAAACAAAACCTGAAAGCTTTAAGAAAAACCCACATTTCACTTTCCATATATGGAAGGAATTATCAAGATTTGGTTAATAAATTTGTTGGATTTTTACAACTCTTAGATATTTCTACAGATTCATGTACATTGTATGATGCCATTGCTATGGTTGCCCAATAAACTCAATTTCCACCATTTATTTCTGCATATCTAATATCATAATTAGATGTGCAGAAATGGTTGTTTGCCCGGTCACTCCAGTCCGGACTTTTATCATATATGGAAGGTTCTCTATGGATATATTCGTTCCAGCTATTTACAACACCTATTTCTGGTAACATTTATGATCATATCGAAGTGGATAAATTTGTGATACTTATTAGGGAGGCTTGGAAAACAACCAACTATTTATTTTTAATATCAATTAATAGTATGTGCTTTCTATTATAATAGAGATTAGTATTTTTTTTTTAATTATAATCATCTTTATTATTATTATTATTATTATTATTATTAGTAATAGTAGTAGTAGTAGTATTTGTACCTAGGCCTCTTAGAGCCCCAAACTAATCCTCCGGGCATGTTGATAATAAATTGTAACAATACAAAGCTTGAAATTCCTAGTATCCCAAAGATATGCAGCAGACCTTACAAATGTTGGAGGTTACCTATTTTATAATTAACATCAACCAAGTTGAGTTTGCATGAAAATCAAAGTTAAAGGCTCAATTCCCTACCCAAACAATTACTAATCTTTCATGGTTAATTTCTCGACTGCTACTACGTGTAGACACCCCATTTTGCATCCGCCTGATTAATCAACTCGTCAACCCGATTGCAATGATTCCCAATGATGGATGTGTATTCCATTGCTTTATTTTGTTACCAGATGTGTTTCAGAATCCG